>NC_064931.1:756167283-756469664 GCF_023897955.1 Schistocerca gregaria
ATGACTTTATCCAGACTCAATGGCATTTTATTCTAGTCCACGAGTGGGAATCTTGAAATTCTCATCCTTTTTAGCTAGTATTCACCCGTTTTAATGCATTAGCCTTTAAATTAACATATGTGGGCCATACTGTACAGCAGATAGACTGATGCCCCAAAGTTGATATTGATTTACTAATTTAGAAGGCAGTATTCAGACTGCACAGACATATCTCAGTTCTCAGTGAGCAAATACTAGAGGTCTACAATAAGTGCCAAACATAAATGTATAAAACTCAATTTTACTGTAGATATGTATAGTACTGGGATGCAGTCTCATGTTTATAATGACAGATCTGTCTTAAGTCAGTCAAAATATGTAGTCACTCAATCCTTTCTAAATCTATATCTACACTTAGTGAATCACTGTGAAATGTATGGCAGAGGGCAGTGTTTGTTTCACCGTATGTTAAGGTTTCTTCCTGTTGTGTTAACAGATTGTGTTTGGGAACAGGGACTTCTTGTACACTTCTGTGCTAGCTGTTATGAAAAAGGATAGAGGCTACTCACCATATAGTGGAGATGCTGAATCGCTCAGATGCGCAACAGAAAGAGGGTTGAAAGCTTACTTATTTAACAGTGTTTTTGTTGTGCTTATCTGTGACTCAGCACCTTTTCTATATCTTGAGTACAGTCTGTTTTGTCCCTAGTTTTATCTCCACAACCTCCACAGGATATTTGTGTCGGTCTGGAGAATATTTGTAGTTTATTCCGTGAAAGACAGTTATCAAAGTATTATAAGCAGATTCTTGTAATATAAAATGCATCTTCCTTAAAAGTGCTTTCCAGTTAACATTTTCCAACATTTCTGTTACAGTCTCTCAGCAGTGAAAGAAGCCTATGACCATTTACATTACCCTTACTTGTATAAATTCAATTTCTTCTTTTATTATGAACTTACAGCTTTTATATGGAGAATACAAACTGTTTATTCTGTATCTTATTAGTCATGGTCAGCCAACTGTGTTTGTTGTTGTCAACTGCTTGCAGTGAATTTCAAAGTTGGGGTGTATCTGTACCTGGTGATGTATAGATGTTACTTCATGTTACACTATAGACTTGCAGATGGGTAACACATCAATGACTGCAGTATGTACCTGAGGAGGAAGTCTTTCAGCTTTGAAATAGATTATAATTAGTGAACAAAAATTACTGCAGCTGCTCAGACATTAAAAATAACAGAAAAGGGAATAAATAGTTATTATCATTTGTAATCAGTGGTTGTAGGGTGGGGGAGTTTGCAGCTACTGTCCCCTTCTATTTCATCACTGTGTAGCTAACAAGAAGAAAAGTGCAGGTGTTTTGTATACAGTATATTCTGTAGACAAGCTACTGTCTCCCTACCAGTGAATCCTAGTCTGCAGTTTGCTTTATCTTTAACTGAGCCTTTGTAGTCATTCCACTTTGAGTGTCTGCACATTATTACTCTCAAATGTCTTTATGATATGATATGGGTGTGACTATCTGTGCCTTTTAACCTAGTAGTCAAAGAATACCATGTGTTTACATTTTGTAAAGCAAACAGTTCTACATTTCTCCACATTAAAAGCTAGTTAGCATGTGCACCAGAGTGATTTTTGTCAAAATGTAACTAGACATTACCACAGTTATTACCAAACAGGGTTTCCTTGTAGATGGCTGTATAATCTGCAAAAAGTGTGAAGGTGGAACTAATATTGTCCTATGTGCTGCATCCTGCTTGTAAGGAAATCTTCGATTTAGTTGGATTTTCCATAGGAAATGTATTTGCTTTAGACAGTGTCATTGTGGTACTGAGGAATACACTTTTTGAAATTTTACAAACACCAAATGATTCTGGTTTCCAATAGCCATAGCACTGATTTCTCTCTGCTCAAGATAGCTGTAGTAAATTTTTGTCAAGAATACAGTTAATTTGCTTGCTAATTTGTATAAACTTGAGGGGGATGCTAGTTTTCCCTGGGCCTTAGTGACTTTTAACTGCATTAAGACACCTCCCATTACTGGGTGTGTTCACTAATCTGGCATTTGGCCAACTGAATTACAGAGCTAAACCCAGAAAAAACTTGTGCAGATAAAATTGTGTATTGGCAGTCCTGTGGAGAGACATTAAACCTGTTAGGAGACAGTCTTTACCAGAGGGATAATTGTAACTACTGTAAATTATATAACAGCAGGAATATTTGTGCATCTTGAGAAAAAGTTCTGAGTTAATTTGTGCTCTCAGCAGATTTCAATGTAGGGGCAGTTTTTCGTCCAGGGGGAAACCCATAAACTTTTGTATATCTGAATACTCTTAAAAATGTTTCCTTCTATACTTAGATGATGGTGACCTAGAAGAAAGCCTTCGCTGTCCACTATGTGGGACACAATATCATTGCTCAGAATCCCACTGCTTTTCCACAAATTTGTTCCCACAGTAGTGGGCCACTAAATTACTGCAAGTATTCTGACCAGTTTTTACACTTGCTTGTTTCTCTCGTAGCTGTGGAAGAAACTGCCTTGGCTCCCAGAACTGCAGGATTCTGTATCTTACATAATGTAGCCACAGCCCTAATTGCAACAATTATATGTTTGCTATATGCCTTCCTGAAATCATTTTATGTGATGTTGCTTATTTAAATTAATTTGGTTGTCTCTGCTAATGTACTGTGAGTTTTGAATTTGGTGCTTTGTTTATTGTGTTGTGGAATGTTATTGACAATTTGTGAGAGAGATTCGTGTGAAATCTTTGTTCGTACACTGTGCCAAATCTCACAATTGTGTCTGTATTAACACACCATGTATTGAAAACATCATCCAGTTCTATATAATGAAAAATAGAAATAATCATTTTATTTTGTAAATTAAAACTGGTATACAATTAGATAACTTTTATGTGGAAAATGTTTTTCTGAAACTGGATCACAGTGCAATGTAATAGTCAGTAAAGATCAGGAAATGGAAAAAATAGGGTGATTATAAAAAAAAAAACTTCCTGAGATTTTAATATGAAACAGATTGTAGAATGAATTAACAATTTAATAATGAAACAGAAAATAAAGGAAGTAGTGCAGTCTTGTTCAAGTGCTTAACACAAATAAAAGTTTTATTTCAGGATTTTGTAATTACAACTGAAAATGACGTTACGGCACAAAAGGCTGGTTGGTTGGTTGGTTGGTTGGTTGGTTGGTTGGTTGGTTGGTTGGTTGGTTGGTTGGTTGGTTGGTTGGTTGGTTGGTTGGTTGGTTGGTTGGTTGGTTGGTTGGTTGGTTGGTTGGTTGGTTGGTTGGTTGGTTGGTTGGTTGGTTGGTTGGTTGGTTGGTTGGTTGGTTGGTTGGTTGGTTGGTTGGTTGGTTGGTTGGTTGGTTGGTTGGTTGGTTGGTTGGTTGGTTGGTTGGTTGGTTGGTTGGTTGGTTGGTTGGTTGGTTGGTTGGTTGGTTGGTTGGTTGGTTGGTTGGTTGGTTGGTTGGTTGGTTGGTTGGTTGGTTGGTTGGTTGGTTGGTTGGTTGGTTGGTTGGTTGGTTGGTTGGTTGGTTGGTTGGTTGGTTGGTTGGTTGGTTGGTTGGTTGGTTGGTTGGTTGGTTGGTTGGTTGGTTGGTTGGTTGGTTGGTTGGTTGGTTGGTTGGTTGGTTGGTTGGTTGGTGAACACGATTCTTTCGTAATGATGTGGAACGTGTCAAAGTACAAAAGATTCATTTATCCCAAATAATCTTTGTTAGTCTTATATACGGTACAATTGTTAATACTTAACTGTATTTCTTTAGCCTATGTCTAAAAATTCATCTATGGAGTAGAAGGAGTTGTCATTCAGGAATTCCCTTAACTTACTTTTGAATGCCGATTGGTTGTCTGTCAGACTTTTGATATTGTTTGGCAAGTGACCAAAAATCTTTGTGGCAGTATAATTCACCCCCTTTTGTGCCAATGTCAAATTCAATGAACGGTAGTGAAGGTCACCCTGTCTCCTAGTATTGTAGCTGTGGACTGTGCTATTAATTCTGAAGTGATCTGGGTTACTAACAACAAATTTCATTAGGCTGTATATATATTGTGAAGCTACTGACAATATCCCTAATTCTTTAAATAATTGTCTACAAGATGATGTTGGATGAGCCCCAGATATTATTCTGATAACACGTTTTTGTGCAATAAATATGTTCTTTCTTAGTGATGAATTGCCACAAAAGATGATTCCGTAAGAAAGCAACGAATGAAAATATGCATGGTAAGCTAACTTACTGATGTGCTTGTCTCCAAAATTTGCAATGACACTAATAGCATAGGTAGCTGAGCTCAATCGTTTCAGTTGATTGTCAATGTGTGTCTTCCAGTTTAAATTCTGATCAATACAGACACCCAGAAATTTTGAACAATCTGCTTTAGCTAAAGATTTTCCCCCACACTCTATATTTATTTCCGGTGTTATGCCTTTCCCTGTACTGAACTGCGTGTACAGTGTTTTTTCAAAGTTCAATGAAAGTCCATTTGCGGAAAACCACCTAATAACTCTTTGAAAAACATTATTTGCATTTTCCTCAGCTGATTCTTGCTTTTTAGGCTTGATTACAATACTTGTGTCATCTGCAAAGAGAACCAAGTTTGCATCTTCATGAATATAATTAGGCAAGTCATTAACATATATTAAAAACAATAAAGGCCCCAAGACAGAACCCTGTGGTACCCCATTCTTGATACATCCCCAGTCTGAATAATCTGATGCCCTTTGTGTACTATGTGGGTTTACTGTTTCAACCTTCTGCATTCTACCAGTTAAATATGAAGTGAACCATCTGTGTACTGAACCATTCATTCCATAGTACTTCAGCTTATCTAAGAGGATTTCATGATCCACACAATCAAAAGCCTTAGAGAGATCACAGAAAATCCCAATTGGTGATGTTCTACTATCCAGAGCATTTAAAATTTGATCAGTGAAAGCATGTATAACACTATCTGTTGAAACACCTTTCTGAAAACCAAACTGACATTTTGTTAAAACGTTATTCCCACTGATGTGTAAAGTTACTCTTGAGTACATTAGAAATTAGTATGAAGACGAGAATTTGTGTTTATATCTGGTCTTGGAAAATGAGTTGAATAAAATATGCTGACAGTCATAATTATTGTTTCCTTTTTTTCCCTTGTCACTGGAAGAATGGAGAACTCCTTGATGCACAAGAATTTCAAATTATTTGGCATGAATATGTATCTGAAGAAAACAGTTTGATGTCTCACTTAATGTTAATATACAGGGTGGTCCATCTGAAGTTTCGGATGAGATTATCTCAAAGACTATACATCGGGTAAAAATAGTGGTGCAGATTCAGATTCTCCATAAGAAAGTAATCAAGATTTGTCTGAAACATTTTTTAAACCATTGACAGATGGCACTGAAAGTGAGAAAAATTAAAATTGGGGAAGAACTGTGATTTATTTAGAATAATCAAAGGAGGACGCATCAGATCGATACAAAATGTAAATGAATTCTTTCATTACGCTGTTTTTGTACAAAATGTACTGTATCCTACTTTTAGCGTTACCCAGGAACGACGACATGGATGTAGTAGAATGATGAGCACATGGGGTGCTTCATTAGTGTTAGTCCCCTTGCCTCTCACAATTTGGGGTGCTTAATCAATGAAATTAACCACAAAGAAATTGATCAAAATTATCCCTATTTGCCTCAATTCATAAAGTGAATCATCTGCGAACGTTGTCCACAGTTTTGAGCAGCACATCCCGTGGTATGGCTGCACACACACACTTCGAATGCATTGCTCCATTTCGTTTCAGGTTGTGGGCTGTCTGTCGCAAAAAATATTTTTTAAATTACCTCACAAGACAAAATCAGGAGGTGTTAGGTCTGGTGAACGTAGAGGCCACTGAATTGGTCCGCCACGTCCAATCCACCAACCAGGGTACCATAAATTAAAAACATTCCACACATTTTTAGCATAATGGAGATCTGCTCTGTCCTGTTGGAACCACATTCGTTGCCTAGTTTCTAAATCAACATCTTCCATTAGCCTCAACAAATCGTCCTAGAGAAGTTGTAAATAAGATTCCCCAGTAACATTTCGGCCAAAAAAATATGGTCCTATCAAATAACCATTTAAAACTCAACACCAGACCATTAACGACCATTTGTGTTGATTGTCAGCAGGTCTGTGCCAGTGTGGATTGACAGGGGACCAATAATGATAATCATGACGATTTAATTAGCCATTGTTTTTGAATGTGGCTTCATAACCTAACGTATAAAAAAAATAAAAAAATAAAAAAAAAATCCTCACCTCTTATCACTTCCAAGGCTCATTGGCAGAAATGCACGCGTATTTGCATATCTTTCAGCATTAATGCCTGTGTCAGTGTGATATGGTATTTGTGTGCCTTCAAAATCCTGAAAACAGTTGTTTGTCTTTGAATCGCACGACTACTCATTTCGGGATCCAGTTGAACACAGGTGAAAACAGTAAGGGTACAAGCATCATTTTCATTTTCTTCACGATGACGAGGTGCACAGTGCATGTAGCCATTGTGAGCTCGTAGAGTGCAATTTCAAATGATGTTTTCGCTTGGACATTGTCTGTTTGGGAAACAATCCACATACAATTGCGCGGCTGCAGTGTAATTGTTATGGCATTCACCTAAAATTAATATCATATCAACAATATCTGTAGGAGGATAGTGAGCCGTGTTTCACTAAAGAATAATTCAGTTTCATCTGTTGATGTTTACGTTTCACGGTCTGAAAGTGAAGTGACATGACGTCTGATCACATTGCACCAACTTCTGTGTTTGCAGTTTGGCTGTGGTAGCACCACAGTTGGGTGAGTAATGAAATTGTGAAGAGTTCCCTAATGAGATTTTTATACCATTCCACCTCCCTTCATCAAAAACTGTGGCGGCTAAGATACATTTTGTAAAAAAAAAAAAGCTTAATTTGGCGTAATGAAAGAATTGGAGCACATTTTGTATCAGTTTTATGCGGCCTTCTCAGATCATTCTAAATAAGTTGGAGCTCCTCCCCAATTTTAATTTTTCTTGATTTCAGTGCCATCTATCAATGGTTTAATAAAATATTTCAGACAAAACTTGATTACTTTTTATGGAGAATCCAAATCTACAATAAAACTGGGGGTTTCCATTTAAGATTTAAAAGTTGCCCCCCACCACACCCAAGGGGGTGGGGGCCACGTGTAGTATCATTTGATGTCCCCCTTTGAGCTTACAAACTTGCCTTACCCACTGTTTTTACCTGACGTATAGTTTTCGAGATAATCTCATCCTAAACTTCAGATGGACCACCCTGTATATGTTAGTTTCACTGGTAATATTTTCCTGTTTCAGTAAACGTGTAGGTTACAAAGTAAACACATAGTGTTACATGTAATGTATGTTCCAGTGGGAAAAATGTCTTGAATCAAAAGTCAGAACTGCAGCGAGCATTTGGTCGCCACCGTGAGCAGCAAGCGAGACGAGAACTGGAGCAGCAGAAGGCCAGCTCCCTGTCTGATCTACAGAGGCTCATTGAAGAACGACAGAAACGATTGCTAATGGTAATTATATTTTGCAGTTAAAATAGCGAAAATTGAGAGGAGTCATAATTTTCTCAAAAATTCTCTAACCCCTCTGTTAAAAGTTGTGTTATCTTGCTTAGAACTATTTGCCCTGGAAAATCATTTGCAAAATTTTTACAAAACAAACAGAAACAACATATGGTGCTTGTTTATTTTTTTACTGTCACCAGGCAATTAACAGCCACCAATTTAGGCAAGAATATCCTCAGCAGTAATTCTAATATACCATAGTGTATGTTTGTAAGTTAAAGTGAATGATCACGAGCGAGCAAGCACCATCATTCTGGCCACAGACAGGCCAGTCAGACCTGACCAACTGTTGTCCTCCTTGGCTAATGGCATTATCAAGATGGAGGGACATGGTGTCAGCACACCATTCCTGGCCATTGTTGGGTTAGCAGACTTGATGCCACTAATGCTCAGTCAAGTTGCTCCTCAGTTGGAACCACAAGGCTGAGTGCACCCCATTCCAGTCCCCCCACCAACTAAATATACCTGGCAGTACCGAGAATGAAACCCAGATCCCCCCCCCCCCATGATAGTCAGTTGCGCTGATGGTGGACAAATGTGACAATCATAATAAACTTGTTTTGACTAAGGAGTCAGAAATTTTGACGTTTTTTGAACCAGAAAGATGCTGTGGAAACTATCCTAATTTTATCATGATGAAGAACACTCATGATTTTCAGTAATGTTCCTTCAGTTGACCCATAAACTGACCATCCAAAGTCAACAGAGGACAACATAGAAGCCTTCTAGAAGTGAAGAAGATGTGTTCATTCTGCCCCAAACGAACTTTTGCTGATGTACGTAAATATACATGTTCTTCTTGACTAGACATCCACAACAGTTATTCACCATCAATGTGAAAATCTGATACAGTTGTAATAACTATTTATTTCTAAATAGGAAAGCACAATCTGGTTCCAGGACATGCCCCATCTTTAGACAAATATTGAAATGAGAGTCCACAATGGGTGCATAACTGAGGTTAAAATAGGTTAACCATAGTTATGTATCCTTCGTGGATTCACATTTTAATGTGCACCTGAAGCTGGGGCATGTCTTGAAACCAGGTTGCACTTTCCTTTTTAGAAATAAATAATTTTTACAACTGAAGTGGATTTTATCATTGATGATCTCAATATAGTAAATGTCATCGTACATTTGACCTTTAAATCCTTTAGGTGCAGTAATTGTGTAGACTTCATGCTCTTTGATTAGAAGGCAATCTGTCTGAAAAGAACTGATGAAGATTTCGAAGATGGTAATGCCCCTTCAAGCAGAGTCATCTAGTGGGTGAGATTTGGAGGAGCACATTATCTGAATGAAATAGGCAGTAAGGCCCATGGATCTTAATCTCATTAAATTCCTGTGGCACTCTATCAGCCAAGACCTCACTGGCTTTGTTCTTATTCTATGAAAAGTGGAACAACAGCAAATTCCCTGTCTAAGGCTAATGTTGAGGAAACTAAATAACACCACTGTGTTGATAAGACCAGTGTTGGTACCAGACTAAATTCATCCATCATGCCTTCATACAAGAAAATATGGCTAATAATAATAATAATAATAATACATTTTATTTTATTTATTTTTCTTTCAGATGGAGAAAGATGATGATGCAGACAGTTGTTCTGGTAGTGAGCCAGAATTCATGAAAGTTCATGCCAGACTAAGATCTAAAATGGATTCAAAATAAGTATTATTGATTATTGTGTCTGTAAAATGTTTATTGTGTGTAATGAGTGTGAGGCAAGCCTCAGTGTGTTCAACCAAAGCTATTATAGTCTTTTGCAGCAGGGAAAAAATATGGAGATCTGACAAGTAAATGTGTTTGGTATTGCTGATGCTGAAATAACGATTTCCCATGCTCCCAAATAAAGAGAAAAAATTAAGCTTGGAACATTTAAAAAATATATGGAGGTAGTGACTATATAAAGCTTCATTTGGCTGCTTTGGTATCATTTACATCAGCAGCTGAATTGTGTTATTTCACAAGAATTCACATCACTCAAATGTTTTCCATGTGTAAAAGTACAAGTGAACAACTGTGTTACCATTATTTCTTTACTTACGTTTTTCATGTGTGAGGCTGAAGGTGTGTAATTTTGCAAGGAAGTGTTTTTGCTGTGACTTTTAAACAAAGATTGTGATGGGTGTGACAACATTTGTGTTTGTGTACCAGCTGAAACCAGTGTTCAGAGACTAAGACATTATTACCTGCTCCATTATAGTGAGTCTCACACAGCAAACTTCAAAGACAGTGTGTGGCCTTTTCAAGTGATTATACTAGCTGTGCCTTAATACAGTCTCATGAACATGTATGAATGGAGGGGATGATCTATTACTGTATATATTTTTAAACAGTGACTTTAATTTTGCATTAAATGTCAGTTCTGCTATCGCATACCTAATAAGATATAAGAGATGTTTAATTTTTACTAGTTCATTTCTTTTGTAGAGTCATGGTTCATTAATTGCAGTTTGTGCAATTATTTCTTGAATGTGGTATTTTTGTATCTGTACTATTTCTCATACTACAAGAAAAATTTCTTCTGACATTTGTTCTGTATAATGGTAGATAACATTACTTTCTTGTTCTTAATGCTGCATGGAAGTAATGTGAGCAGAGACAGGCTGCATTTCTTAACAGCCAAATCTGTTCACAAACAGTTCCTCAGTATTTGCCATCATTATTGAGTTACACACAACTCATGTCTTCCATCATTCTGACTGGATTCACTCACAGAGTTCATAAATGTATTATTTATACTTTATTAATTATACATATCTTATTTTAAAGTAAAACAGCAAATGGTGATTTCAAATTAATACATTAATTCTGAATATTGGTGTTTGAAAATAATAAAGACTGTAAAAAATATTAATGTCCTTTTTGCATTACTTCATATACACAGAGGTTGCTGTATAGGTTAGTGGATAACATGAATCAAGACATTTTAATCAACCGGGCAGAATAATGGATCTCTCCACAAGTAAGACAATGTGTTCTAACAAACAAGTCGGTGAATCTTCTAGAGGTTAGGTATATCTGTTTGAGAAACAAATCCTTTTTTTTGTATGTTTATTAAACTAAATAAGTCACTCCTACTCCTTGCCCCTGGTTGTATGAGAAGGTCTCAAAATACCTGCAGAAAGTAGTGGATTGGTATTGAGAGAGTTGTATGTATAGTATGACAACGTAGTTGTTCTGATTAAGATTACTAGATTTCTGTCTGTGGGGACATGACAATGGTTGTGTACGCTGTCTCAGTTGATAAATTTGAGACTACATATATAACCACTTTTGCTCAAAGTCAATACTAACTAATGTTATCAAAAGAAATTAAGTCCCTCATAAGTATGCAGACTAAATTTAATCAGTTCCACAGTAGCTGATAATAGGTTACCTGAAATTTTCTGACAACATGGCTTTGAAAGTTGCTGAACATCAGTTGCGGCTCACAGTGTATAGTGGGGCTGAATCATCAGTGATTTTTTACCCATGGTTGCCATTTGTGTACTGTTTATAATTTTCTAAAGTTCTTATGCGTGTTAATAAAGGTACACAATGTTTCACCTAAAATGTACAGAATTAGCAATAGCATTGTGCTGAAACTCTGAAAGATACAAACAAGTATTACATCAGGAAACCATTTAAGTTGTCACAGGTGTGCTTTTGGCCAGGACCAAAAGCTGTTACTTTTCTCAGATCCTTGAAATCCTGTGCTTGGTATTTAAAGAAAATAAAATTGTTTGGCTATAGTTGACTTTCACATCTTAAGGATCTGTACATTTAAGTGTCTGTAACTAGTCACAGGATACACACTGCCTTCCTCCGCTGAAAGTTTATAGGAACCTTTTACACCCTCTGTTGCATTATGAATGCATCATTTGTAGCTGAGTTTAAGTAAGTGACTTGAAAATGTAAGATTGTTTTCACCATGAAGGAATGAGGTTGGTTGTAGGAGCACATACCATATCAGTCATATTCCTGATGAATGTAGTGTGTGTATGCTAGCTAACTACAATTTGCAACAAGGAGAAATTTGTTGATTGTCATACGCTATTACCATAGTCACCAGGATATTATTCCCTAGTCTACCTACCTACCTACCTACCTACCTACCTACCTACCTACCTACCTACCTACCTACCTACCTACCTACCTACCTACCTACCTACCTACCTTTTTGAAAATACATGATGTGATACTGTGCTCTGTGGTACGTATTTTTAAACTATAGGGAAATGAATGAGAAGCAACATCATATGAAGAAGGCCAATCAAACCGACTTACCTTTTATATCAATAGCAGATTTTGCATTGATGAGAAATGCTGCCACTAATAGCGCAGGGGACATGTAGAGGAAAACAATCTAAAAAATTGCCTCTGGTATAAGCAAACTAAAGCTGATTGACAACTCATCCCAGTCCATGTGACATAATCATCTCCCCTGCTTCTCCATAGGATCATACTATATTGTTTGCTCTTAACTGATCATGGTTTTGATGTTATATTTCTTGTAGATGCATAAACAACTTTTGTTGAAGAAACCTTACAGGCTGACACCAGCAGCTTAAGGTGATATTGGAGGCAGATGGAATAAAGTTGTTTGTTTTGCAAAACCCTTCAATTCACAACACCTTAGTATAACTGAACTATATGACAATTACAAGCTCTGAAAATGGTAAGGAGTAATGCCCCATCTCTCGTAGTGCACAGTTTGCCTGAAAACCACCTGATTTAAAGTGGGCAGTGAGCTCTTATACTTAGTAGTGAGCCTGTTATGTCAAAGGTACAATAGCAATATTAAAGCTGCTGCTGGTGATTTCTTTAAAGGTGTGACTTGTTATGTGTCTATTCGTTGTTGGCATTTGATTCTTGAGATTAATGCCAACCATAAAATACCTATAAGTAGATGTCTGAAGCAATATAAGATGCAAGAATCACATAAGACTAGTGTACTACCCAAAAACAACTGCGGGAACACCTTGGATGCGGATCGGAGCACGCACCACCAGGTAAACACAGGGACAAGTCGGACGACAGACCAATGACAACCGATGACGACTGACTAGGACCGACACAACAAGGAAGAGATAAACAATGGAGGCTTT
Organism: Schistocerca gregaria; assembly: GCF_023897955.1. Lineage (NCBI taxonomy): Eukaryota > Metazoa > Arthropoda > Insecta > Orthoptera > Acrididae > Schistocerca > Schistocerca gregaria. The sequence continues at coordinate 756,179,987 of NC_064931.1, forward strand.
TGGAAACCATAACACCAAACACCAACAGTAAATCCACTCGGAACCAGAGCCAGGCAAATGTCAACAACGAGCAACGACCAGAACGCAGTACCGCCGATCCAGAGCGAGTACTAGACTGACTGGACTAGGGCAGAGCGGGTCCCTATATACGAAATCGGAGGGAGCAGCTATTGGCCGCAGAGCCCTCTGTGGGCTGGCCACGTCCATTTGTTCTGGCACGTGTATGACTTCTGCGGCGGGAGGTACTGGAACTAGTTATAGAGGAACAGAGATGCTGAGTTGCAGATAGACACAACAAAAAGACTCTCACAATTATAGCTTTCAGCCATTAAGGCCTTCGTCAACAATAGACAGATATGCCCCCCCCCCCCCCCCCCCCCACACACACACAGACAGAGTCTCAGGCAACTGAGCAGCTGTCATCACACAGGACATGATAATGTTAGTGAACGTGGAGCTGGGAGACTTTTATGATGTCACAACATGGAATTTCACATTCCAGAGCATTCTGAGATGTGAAAGATTGAATTAGACAAGTGAGATTTTTGCTTTATTGAGACTAATATGGTAAATGAGATGCAAGATCACTTGCTATATCAGAATCAGCCACTGTACTGGATATATAATTTACAGCTGAAGCCTATATTTTGTGAGTTTTATAATACATCTTACGTCCTATGAATAAATGCTGTTTCAAAGCATATTGGATACTTACGTAATTCTGCAGGCTTTCGTGGCCATTGTCACTGAAGTTAAAATCTTCTGGGTTATGAGGCCATGTCATATTTCTACTAAAATGATCGACATTTCGACCCCTCTCCTTGGATTATCCTCAGGATCTGATGGTGTCCACTACTGCTAGAACAACTAGATGGGTAGACTGGTGCATAGTGGGCGTGCATGGGGGGTTTGTGGAGCATGTGTATGAAAGCACACATCACATTTGCACCTTGCACAATGACGAGAATGCTCACCACTTGAAGCAGTGATCTGATCATCCAAGTTATTTTGCACCCAAATGATACATTTCTAGACATGGGTTCTTATCGAAACTATATCTAATTAGTCACCTTTACAACCACTAGAAGTTTGTAACAGGAATTGTGAAGAACCCTGTATACAATTTCACTATCTGCAATTAGTTAGTTCAATGTTGTGAACATGCCGTGGAACATAGCCCAGTGAATTACCAGATTTCTTTCTAAGTCACTGCTTAATTTAATTGCTGTTCAGTATTTATTTACTCATTTGAAAAGAAATTCAGATTGTGTGTAGGAGATTTTGCACTTTCTTGTTTGAAGTCTTGTATTTCACATGTTCTAAAAATTCTGCTGCTGAATAGAAGCAGTGAAGTCATAAAGGTTGCTAAAATATGAGAATGATGAAATACCTTACGTGGAAGACTATTGCAAATGGTAGTTGAAAGCTGATGTCCTTATTGACATGGTATGGAATTTTCTTATTTTCCCTGTACTATGTTTATTGGTACTGAAGTTTTTATTACGTATACTGCATGGACAAGAGAGAAAATGAATATCGTAACCATAGCTGTACCGAGTTGATCCAGCATCCTTAACAGAACTGCCAAAGTTGTGGCCTCCCCCTCTCCTTCCCCTGACCATAAAAATACTTTTCTTGGATTTTATCATCACAGATTACCCAAATAATTTTGTAATTAGGTTTAATAAAAAATGAAGCATTATTATAAAATATTACTTACATGAATTATATTAATATATTGCACACAACAAATTAAATGTATCATTTTAATAAATAAATTACAGGTTGTATAAGATTTGTAACAAAACTGACAGTAAACCATATCAATATCTTGTTGTGGATTAGTTTTAGGAAGGAATGAAGATGAGAGTTTGAACGTTCCATTGATATAGGTGTCATTAGAGGTGAAGTAAAAGCTCACTGTTTAAAGCATGGAGAAGGAAATCACCCATGCTATTTCAAATGAACCATTCCAGCATTTGCCTGGAAAAATTTAGGGAAACCACAGAAAACCTAAATCAGGATGGGCATGAGGAAGTTTGAACAGCCATTCCCCTGAATGTGAGTTACGCATGTTAACCACTCCGCCACCTCACTCAGTTTGTTATTAGCATGAAATTAACTTTTTAAATTTTATTTGTTCCTTATAAATTGTCATTACTAATGGTGGGTGATGCTTTATATCAGGAGAGATTTCTCTGGTTTCTGGCAGCTATCCAAATTGGTAAAGCTTGCTAGTCTTGTTTGTAAGATGAAGTCAGAGCTCATCATCTGTAGCATTGTTGGCAAGACCAATTGTAGACCATTGGTACAGAGCTGAGTGGAGGGTTTGAACTAGAGGATCAGACGGTTCTGTGACCATGTGAGCTGCAGATGCCTCGATTTTCTCCACAGTGGGGTGGGGTATTGAGTCCCGTTTGTTAGGCCAGGAGCCCACTACACACAACACAAATGGTGGCTAAACGGGCAGTGGGGGCTGCGTGGTGTGGGCTGGGTAGCTTTTTAGGTTAGAGGGTGTCAGGAAAGAATAGAAAGAATTTCATACTCAAAGGGTGCAGGGCAAACACAGGACAACGCTTGACCTAGAAACCATAGGTATTATGGCAGTAAATTGTTATATTTGTGCTGGGAAACTACTAAGAGAGCTCCAGGTGCTAATGGCAAGCACTGAAGCACAAATCATTTAAAGGTACTGAAAGATGGTTAAAGCCGGAAACAAGTTCATCCAAATTTTTTACAAAGGGTCTGTTGGTGTTCAGGAAGGATACATTATATACAGTTGGTGGTTTATTTGTTGCTGTTAGAAGTAGTGTTTCTTATAGCAAAACCGAAGTAGATATTTCCTCGTGAGTTACAAAGGATAGAGGTTATACTTGAAATCCAGAATAAATTAATAATTGGTTCCTTTTTACTGACATCCCAAGTCAGATGATACAGTTGCTGAAGAGTTCAAAGATGTCTTGAGGCTCATTTCAAAGAAGTACCTCACTTGTAAATTATACTTGGCAGTAACTTCAATGTCCCCTTGATGCTGACAAAAAATACATATTTAAAGTTGATGGCAGGTATAAAACATCATCTGAGATCATACTAAATGCTTTCTTTGAAAATTATCTTGAACAGTAAGTTCAGGAGCTCACTCAAATTGTAAATGGTTGTGGAAACATACTCCACCTCTTAGCAACAAATAATCTTGAGCAAATAGGGATTATTGTGATGGATACAGGGGTTACCGACTTCAAAGATTGTTGTAGCTAGACTGAATACCATAACTTCTAAACCTACCAAAAACAAATACAAAATAAATCTATTTTTAAAAAAGCAGATAAAAATTCTCCTGATGCCTTCCTGGGAAACTGCCTCCATTCCTTCAGAATTATGTAAGTGTGGATTGGAGATGGCTTAAATTCAAAGAAATGGTATCAACAGTGGTGGAGAGATATATACAAAACAAATTAATAAGAGAAGAAACTGACCCCGCCCCCTCCTTTCCTCCATTGTATACAAAACATGTCAGAGCACTTTTGGAGAAGCGATGAAAAAAGTATGCCACATTTAAAAGAATAAAAAATCCACAAGATTGGCAAAGTTTTACAGAAACTCAAAACAATACCAGTCACTTTTAATAGTCTCCACAATGAAATTCTGCCAGAAAATCTGAATCAATACCTTCATTGTGTGATAACAATGATAATGTTACTAATACAGTTTTCCGAAATTTCTTCACCAAATAAGACAAAGTAAATATCCTAGAATTTAAATCAGGAACTGCTGCCAATGTTAGTGACTTGAAAGTAGATCTCCTCAGTGTAGCAAAGTAGTTTAAATCACTTAATGAAGGCAAGTCGTCCAGTCCAGATTATGTACCAATTGTATTCCTTTCAGACTACGCTGACACAATAGCTCTGTACTTAACCATCACATAAAACTGCTCACTCAACAAAAGAACCATATCTAAAGACTGGAAAGTTACAGATGTCACACTAATACTCAAAAAAGGAAGAAAGAGTAATCCAATGAATTACAGACCCATATCACTGAATTCAATTTGCAGTGGGAGTTTGGAGCATGTACTATGTTCAAACATTCTGAATAGTGCTGGAGAACCATCTGTTGACACACAGTGTTGATTACAAAAATAATGTTCTTGTGAAACAAAACTAACTCTTTATTGACACAAAGTTATGAGTGCTATTGTCAGAGGATCTCAAATTGATTTCATATTTTTAGATTTCCAAAAGGCTTTTAACTACATTCGTCAAGTGTCTACTAATCAAATTACATGTCAATGGTGTATTGTCTTGGTTGGGTAATTGGATTCATGATTTCCTGTCAGGAAGGTCTCAGGTAATAGCAATTGATGGAAAAAATCTAGAAAAAATGAAAGTTATTAGGGGCATTCCCCAAGGAAGAGGCAGACGCCACAAGCGAGGCATTGTGCTTCGTGGAGAGCTATTCTTGACAGTTTGAGAGAGCACTTTCTGGGAAGAGCTGTACAACATATTATGTTCCCCACACACATCTTGCAAAATGACCCTGACAAGAAAGTCTGAGAACTTGGAGCTAATACAGAGGCTCACTAGCAATCATTCTTCCCATATATCATAAGCAAGTGGAACAGGGAGGAGGGATACCAGAACTACCCTCCGTCACACACTGTTAGGTAGCTTTCAGTGTATGATGTAGATGTGCCCTCTGCTTTTCCTAATGTATATAAATGATTTAGGAGACAATCTAAGCAGCCGTCTTAAATATCTTGCAGATGTTTTTATTCACAGTCTAGTAAAATTACCAGAAGATCAAAACCAATTTGCAAAATGATTTAAACAAGATATATCTACAGTGCAAAAAGTGGAAATTGACCCGAAATAATGAAAAATGTGATGTCATCCATGCAAGTACTAGAAGGAATCCATTAAATTCTCGTTATGCCATCAATCGCACACATCTAAACGCTTGTAAATTCAACTAAATATGTAGGAATTATAATTACGAACAACTTAAACTGGAAAGATCATAGGAATAATGTACTGTTGAAGGCAAACCAAATACCTCGTTTTATTAGCAGAACACACAGAAGATGCAAAAGGTCTACTAAAGACACTGCCCATCCTCTTATAGATTACTGCTGTGCGGTATTGGATCCTTATCCGATTGGTTTGGTGAACTACACCAAAAAAGTTCAAAGAAGGGCAGCTAGTTTTGTGTTATCACAAAACGAGGAATAGTGTCATGGATATGATACACAAGTTTGGAAGGCAGTCAAACCAAAGGCATTTTCCATTGTGGTGAGATCTCTTCACAAAATTTCAGTCTCTCATGTCCTTCTCCTGAATGGTAAAACATTTTGTTGAAACACACCTACATAAAGAGAAATGATAATTCTAATAAAATAAGAGAAATCAGAGCTCACACAGAAATATTTAAGTGTTCATTGTCCCCCCTCCCCTCCCCCAACACCCACTCTTGATAGAGAATGGAATGGCAGAGAAATAGAGAGAAAGTGGTTTGATGAACCCTCTGCCAGCCAATTAAGTGTGAATTTCACAGTGGTGTAGATGTAGATTCTTATTAGTAATTTATGCTCTGTAAATAAATAAAAGAAAAAGGATTGCAACTAAAACTTGAGTAAAATATCACTTCCTAGGGACTTTGTTTTTATTACAATTTTACTTTCTATATTCTTGCTTCGAGAAAAGCAAATTCATTAATTATAATTATACTGTTGTATCATATTATTTACAGTCTGCTTTCACTCATGTGTGAAAGTACTTTTTATCACCTTTAATTAATTTAAATTATGCTCCCAAGATGCCACAGTCACTGGCATTGTCACAAGTTTTCTCAAAGCTATTTCCATGTTGGAATAAGCATTCTTAATCTATACTTTAAAATATCCAAATAGAGAAGGCTTGGCAATACTTCTCATCAGCTCTTTCACCTGGAACTTGAAAACAGCTATTTTGTTAGCTAGTTCTGCTGTATCAGTATATCCAATACTTTTGGCACCAAAATTAGCTGCAAATTTTTCAGGATAAGATAAAGACCTTTAAGGCACTACCTGACAGGAAACTAAAGTCAGATGAACTGGTGTGATATTTGAGAGATCTGTATTACACTTCTGTTATTATTTTACCAAATACACTGAGATGACAGAAGTCATGGGGTACCAACATGCTCATATACGGTGGTAGTATTGTGTACACAAGGTATATAAGGGCAGTGCATTGGCAGTGCTGTCATTTTTACTCAGGTGATTCATGTGAAAAGGTTTCTTACATGATTATGGTGACGTGATGGCAATTAAGAGACTTTGAACACAGAATGGTACTTGAAGCTAGATGTGTGGGACCTTAAGGAATTCAACACTTTGTGAAATAATTGCAGAAATGAATGTGGAATGTACGATGTTTGTATACATTAGGACAGTGTGGGAAAATTTGGTGTTAATGGGCTGTGGCGGCAGACTGCTGACATGTGTGCCTTTGCTAACAGCATGACATTACCCATAGCATCTCTACAGGGCTTATGATTATATTGGTTGAATCCTGGATGAATGGAAAACCATTGTAAGTTGGTAAGAGCTCATGATAGGGCTTAAATGTGGTGCAGGCCCCATGCAGCCATGGACACAAGTTGTCAACAAGGCACTGTGCAAGCTGGTAGTGGCTCTGTAATGTCATGGACTGTGTTTACATGGAATTGACTGGGTCCTGTGGTCAAACTGAATGGATCATTGACTGGAAATGGTTATGTTGAGCTACATAGAGACCAGTTGCAGCCTTTCATGGACTTCATGTTCCCATACAATGATCAAATTTTTATTGATGAGAATGCACCATGTCATTGGGCCACAATTGTTTGTGATTGGTTTGAAGAATATTCTGGACAGTTTGAGCAAACAATTTGGCCACCCAGATCACTTGACATGAATCCCATTGATTACTTATGGGACATAATTGACAGGTTAGTTTGTACACAAAATCCTGCACCAGGAACACTTTCACAAGTATGGATGGCTATAGAGGCATCATGGCGTAGTAATTCCAGTGACTTACTAAGTCCATGCCACGTAGTTACCTCACTGCTCCAGGCAAAAGGGGTTCCAACACAACATTGGGAAGTATCCCATGATTTTTGTCACCTCAGTTTACTTTGTAACACACTAGCAAGAACAGTTGTGCTCCAATCTTCTGTCAGCTGAAATCTGCAAAAATCAGAAGCCTGTTCAAACAGTACACTATCTGATCAAAAGTATTTGAACTCCTAATACTGAACATTAGTATGGGGTGTTTGCATCCTTTGCCTTTAAGGTGGCTTGAGTTCTGCTGGGGATACTTTTCCTTGAGGTGTCTGAATGTCTGGAGGAATGATCACCCAGTCTTCCTCAAGAGCCGAAACCAGAGAAGCTAATGATGTTCAGCATGGGATCTGGACCAAAGTCAACATTTTAACTCATTGTGAAGGTGTTCTATAGGTTCATGGTGTGACTCTGAGCATGCCAGTCTATTTCAGAAATGCTGTTGTCCACAAACTATTGCCTCAGAGATGCTGCTTAATGATGGGATCAACTGTCATGCTGATATGAACACCTATTATCCTTGAGCTGTTCCTCTACAGTACAAAATGCTATAAAATGTATTCATGTCCTTCCATATTTAGCATTTTCTTAAGCACAATAAGGAGACCACACCTTAACTATGAAAACCACCACAATAATGTAACAGCACCTCCTCCGTACTTAACTGTTGGCACTGTTTATAATAGCAGGTAATGTTCTCCACACATTCATAAAACCCAAACCTTTCTATTGAATTGCCCCAGGTATAGGGTGGTTCATCACTCAAAATCATTCATTTTCAGTCATTCACTGCCCGGTGGTAGGTATCGCTCTTTATGCCACTTGAAGTGTCGCAAAGTATTGACTACAGAAATGAGTGGCCTATGGGGAGCTGCTCAACCATTGTACACCATTAGTTTCAACTCCATACACATAGTTATTGTGCTAGTTAGACAGCTGATAGCACTTTTGAACTCAAAAGTAGTTCCTTTCATTGATTTAATGCCATGTTGAATGGTCCCTGTTGGTTAGTACAGAGGTCTTCCTGGTCTTGGTTGTTGTGGTTGTTTCTTCATGTTTTGATTTCCCAGTCACATCACCAGTAGCTGATTTGGATAGTTTTAGAAGGGTTAAAATATCTCTGATGGATTTGTTGCTCAGGTAACATTCAGTGACTAGTTGACATTCAAAGTCACTGAGCTCTCCTCACCAACCCATTCTGCTGGTAATGCTTGTCTACGTACAGTACAATGCTTCCTGCCTCATTTTATACTGGCAGGTCCACCTCTCGTGCATATAGTTATCAGATCCACATTACATTGGGCTATCCAGATACTTGTGCTTCAGCACCCACTCACCGACCTTTGAGATGTTACAATACCATAGCAAAGCAGCAACAAGAAATCTGTTGTTGAAGATGAGCGAGATGTTAAGGTTGTAGCCTGTCATGTAAACTATGTTAGAAATACACCTTTGTTTTGGTAGTTGTTTCTTTACAATGCTACTTCAATAAATTGACACTGTAACAACTTGCATTTACACTGATGTGCTGAGGGAAAGGCTTCTTCTCATAGACAGAAAATAAAAACATGAGGAGTATCTGAATTCATGCACTTTCCCAGTTAATTCTTAAATTGTATTTCATGTTTGTTTTTCTGGTCAATTTTTGCATGCTTGTTAGTTTGGGGCTGTGCCCTTGGCCAGTAGCATATCTTGCCATGCTTTCGGTGTAGTCCTGGTTATACCAGAGCTAATATAGTAATTTTACGTGCATCAATGTTCATAAACTATGTGATTTGCATGCAATATACATCTGACAACTGCCACTGGTGATCAGAAAAGTACCAAGTCTGTTATGAACTCCATATTGCATTAAAACAGAGTTTATCCATTCAAAATCGTAGTAAACATTTTGTTGTTCATATCTTCTTTGAGTGCCAATTAGGGACAGAGTCTTGTTACTTGATAATTGAGTCTAAATTGATCATGACTAGTTTAATCACCCAGCTGCCACATTTCCACAGACACCTTGAAACCAGAGTTCCATAAATACTCATTTCTTGTGTGAAAGTCAGACTCACTCAAAATGTGTCAAGGTGGAACTTCTGTAGATTCAGACATCATTACATGCTATATATTCATTGAAGGGTCTTGTGAGAGTGGACGTGAGGCTTTCTAGTTGCCTTTATGTTCTTGCAACAACGTACTGCAAGCCTACCAAAGCATGGCTAGCGAGTCACTCCCCTCCAATGAGCGCTTCCCCTGCAACTGTACTCGCACAGTGTCACCATTGCCTTGCACTGCCTGCTGTTTGTTAGTTTATCAGCAGTCAAGTGTGGCAGCATCTTTTTGATGGTTTCCTCACAGCATAGGCTCTCACACCTTCACTCACCATAAGTCATCAAGAGGCATCGCTGTTTCGGTAGTGAGCTTGCAATTTTTTGTTTAGATTTACTTTCCATAAAATTGTGCTATTGGTCAGGTTGTCATTTTGTTGATTACTGTGGCTATTATTCTGGTTTTGATTCTGGTTATTACCATTTTTCTGCTATGATTATCAAGGATGTTGAAAAGAAATAATCCAGAAAACCTTGTTTTCACTGAGGAGTCGGAGATTAAGTACAGAGTTCTGATGAGAAACTACAATGTTTCATATGTAAAATATGCTTAAGTCAAAACAAAAGGAGTTATCTTTCTCTGTAAATACATTATTCTTAAAGCCAACCTGGCAGGGCCAAGGAATCTGCAGCATTTCCAGTGTCTTTATCCATGGAGCAGAGTACCAGCAGACAGTGCCAGTGATATTGTAAGCACTGCAAAAGCATTATCACTTGATATTGTGTGTGATTATTTATTGGATGACTGGAAGTTTCTCCATTTGGAAACCAGCGTAAGTTGAAATACAACACAAACTCCAATTGACAGTTATTGGACCCAATTTATCAGTGTGAAATGTGAGACAGGAGAACTAAAATATTCCCAGACAAGTAAAGTGGTGGTGACAGGTAACTACACAAAAGAGCTGCTTCCTATGGTGCAATGTACATACAAGAAATGTCAGAACTACCTAGAAGAAGAAAGAAAGAAAGAAGGAAGGAAGGAGAAATTAAAATATGAAGAGGAAAAAACAACAGCTCAGGCTGAAGAAAGTTGACAAAACTTGCAGCAGAAGAAAAGGAGATTTAATCATGTGAAGAAATACTTAAACAGAAAAGACAACAGGGATGGAAAAAATATGACAGCTGCTAAGCTGACCTCTGAAGCTATTGAAAGATTTTAGGTTACCTTACAGAAAAAAAGACTTTCAAGAAGAAACGTTTGCCCAGACGATGCTAACATGTACTCTTCAGGACCAGAAAGTAGTTCAGAATCAGAGAGAAGATGCAGATAATCTCCAATCTAGAGTCGATAAAAGAGAAGTGTTGAATAACATCATTTGTGAACAAAAAAAAACAAAGAATTAATTTTGAAATGCATGTTGTCACATCTTAAATAAAGTTGGTTACTTTTTTGCTAAATTTTGTCTTTTTTTATCACATTCTTTTCAAATCCAAAGCCCTGAAGTAGAAAAGAAACCTCTCATCCAGTGAGACAGAAATTCTCTATCAAGGGTGGCCATAAACTTAGAATTATGTCCTATCAGCTACGAGACTCACCCCAGATGTAACCCAAAACTTTGGAGAAAACCAAACAATCGATTGGGATAAATGCTGTCTTATAAGTGGTAGGTGTGACAAAATATCGTGCAAAGCAGTGCTGAATGCTTCCAAAAACTACTAAGAACAGATTGTTCAGAAGCCCAGTCATGACAGAAATATATTAGACCTAATGGAAAATAGACATGATGTCTTTGAGGATATCTACATTGAAACTGGTGTTAGTGATCATGAGGCAGCTGCAGGAACAATGAATACCAAAGCACAAAGGGCAACTAAAACAAACAGGAAGATTTAATTGCTCATTAAACTAGATAAAGGGGCAGTAGTATGTATCAAATCTTAAGGAGAAACTTGAAACATTTAGCTCTGCACAAGAGTATGCAGAGGAACTCTTGATCATTGTTTACCAAGGTCTGGGTAGATGTGTACACTGTAGAACAGTTTGTGATGCCCGCCCCTCCCCCCAACTCTTTTGTGGGTAAGTATATGGTGACAATGGGCCCTGAGCTATTGCAGCATTTTGTCTCCCTTTCCCATACTGCAGTTCCCTGACCCCATTCTTCCATATATGTCTTTTCAGACAATTCCTAGGTTCTGAGTAAGATTGCACCTTTTGCTTTCTACTGTCAGCCTTTCAGCAAATTAATGCTTAGTCTCAACTTCTTAGTTTCACTCACCTTCTTCATTTTTTCAAACTTTTGACAGTAGTGCAGGTTATTTGGAGAAGGTAACTTTAGATGCCCCCCCTATGCTTGGCCCATGACAATCTCCTACATATTCTCAGTATAATGACAACTACCACTGCTGCCAAAAAAACCAGTTCATTGTTGTGGTATTATCATATATGCTCTTGACTAAATGAAAAGAATCAAACTTACACAAGATAATGGCATTGTGGAGCCAACTGTCTCAGTTGCAGGACGAAGAAAATTTGAAGCAAAAACTGATTTTGCCTCAAGTCTTCCTTTCCATAGCCATACCTTTGGATGAGGGACAGTGTAGGAAACAATGAAACAAACAATTTACTCAAGATCTAGTTTCCACTAACACATCACATCAACAAAACTTACGTTCTTTGTGAAATCAATGATAGGTTTGGTGAAGTAGTGACCCTGGAAAAAATATAGAATGGGTTCCTTATTGATCAAAGCAGCAACTAAAACACAACTGCAAGTACTCCAAGCTTGTACCAAGGCAGAAGGCAGACAGAAGCCCTATATTACAACCTTTCAAATAACTCGGAGCAAACATGGAATGTTACGGCGTTCATTTTGTAGGGCACATACAGAGAGGTCCAAAAGAAAACTGAATTCATCCAGGTGTCGTCATATCAGCACTTTAAGAACACATCTCACTGGAAAATGTGAAAATCATGGTGTATACATGTGATGTTAAGACATCTTCCCACTACCAATGATGTGCTTCTGACTGTTTCCAGTTTGGCCACATATTGTATTGCTGTACTTTGGAAAACATCTGTTGAAACTGTTTCAGAACTCCACATGGTGACTGCCTTTGTGAGGAACCTCCACTGTTCACAAACTACCCAGATCATTACCTTTCCTGACAGAAAGTGTACTCGATTTTTAAAAAGGAAAAGCAAATATAGCAACATTAGATATTCGACTGCCTGTCATACTTCAAAGTCTGAAACAATATGGATGTCTTCATTCAGTGGATATTTTGCAAATATTACTGCTACTGCTACTACCAGCACTGTTCAAAGTCATGAACACCTTCCTAATTCAGTAAACCATTTCAGAGAGACGTTACCATCTCCTCTGATCGTAACTTGTACCATGACATGAATACCCCAATGCTGACTCACCCTCTATCCTTCTACAGTGTATATGGAGAGGAGGTTGCTCCCTCGTAGGACATTCTTCTGCATTTTAACTGACCCACACATAAATAACATTCATTGGGGTAATGAAGTAAGCTAAGTCTCTTAATTGGTTGTACAACCCAACAAGCCCCATCAAGAATTAAAACCTTCAAAATAAAATACGCGAGAGAAGGAAAAGAATGGATGTAAATCAAAAACCTCTCTGACAGTACTGTTTGACCTCGAATCTTCCCCTACAGCAGAAATACACTCCTGGAAATTGAAATAAGAACACCGTGAATTCATTGTCCCAGGAAGGGGAAACTTTATTGACACATTCCTGGGGTCAGATACATCACATGATCACACTGACAGAACCACAGGCACATAGACACAGGCAACAGAGCATGCACAATGTTGGCACTAGTACAGTGTATATCCACCTTTCGCAGCAATGCAGACTGCTATTCTCCCATGGAGACGATCATAGAGATGCTGGATGTAGTTTTGTGGAATGGCTTGCCATGCCATTTCCACCTGGCGCCTCAGTTGGACCAGCGTTTGTGCTGGACGTGCAGACAGCGTGAGACGACGCTTCATCCAGTCCCAAACATGCTCAATGGGGGGAGAGATCCGGAGATCTTGCTGGCCAGGGTAGTTGACTTACACCTTCTAGAGCACGTTGGGTGGCACGGGATACATGCGGACGTGCATTGCCCTGTTGGAACAGCAAGTTCCCTTGCCGGTCTAGGAATGGTAGAACGATGGGTTTGATGACTGTTTGGATGTACCGTGCACTATTCAGTGTCCCCTCGACGATCACCAGAGGTGTACGGCCAGTGTAGGAGATCGCTCCCCACACCATGATGCCGGGTGTTGGACCTGTGTGCCTCGGTCGTATGCAGTCCTGATTGTGGCGCTCACCTGCACGGCGCCAAACACGCGTATGACCATCATTGGCACCAAGGCAGAAGCGACTCTCATCGCTGAAGACGACACGTCTCCATTCGTCCCTCCTTTCACGCCTGTCGCGATACCACTGGAGGCGGGCTGCACGATGTTGGGGCGTGAGCGGAAGACGGCCTAATGGTGTGCGGGACCATAGCCCAGCTTCATGGAGACGGTTGCGAATGGTCCTCGCCCATACCCCAGGAGCAACAGTGTCCCTAATTTGCTGGGAAGTGGCGGTGCGGTCCCCTATGGCACTGCGTAGGATCCTACGGTCTTGGCGTGCATCCGTGCGTCGCTGCGGTCCGGTCCCAGGTCGACGGGCACGTGCACCTTCCGCCGACCACTGGCGACAACATCGATGTACTGTGGAGACCTCATGCCCCACGTGTTGAGCAATTCGGCGGTACGTCCACCCGGCCTCCCGCATGCCCACTATACGCCCTGGCTCAAAGTCCGTCAACTGCACATACGGTTCACGTCCACGCTGTCGCAGCATGCTACCAGTGTTAAAGACTGCGATGGAGCTCCGTATGCCACGGCAAACTGGCTGACACTGACGGCGGTGGTGCACAAATACTGTGCAGCTAGCGCCATTCGACGGCCAACACTGCGGTTCCTGGTGTGTCCGCTGTGCCGTGCGTGTGATCATTGCTTGTACAGCCCTCTCGCAGTGTCCGGAGCAAGTATGGTGGGTCTGACACACCGTTGTCAATGTGTTCTTTTTTCCATTTCCAGGAGTGTAGTTACCTTTTGGTATGGATATTGCACCAGTCATACATGAAATCAGTGACTTAACCAAAACAACTTTCACTTTTGCTGTGCCAATGCCTCCTATTTAAATGATGATGTGGTGTAATTTTAATGCTTATTGACACTTCCTGGCTGAACTCGAGCACTTGATTTCTCCATTTGCTGCCATATGTGTTGCAATGCAGAAATTGTCGTCATTAGAAGACCATCCATCTATAGTTCAAAATTACCACATTTTTAGTAACAATTGAACTAATGCTATGATAACATCAGACAGTGTTGGCAGACTGGTATAGTCAACCCCCATTTGGTGAGCACATGCTAATAGACACCACACTCTATGCCAGAAACTCTGCACGCATGCGATGCTCCTGCACATGTGGAACTTCCAGGTCGCAGTGTGCACGCCGCAGCCGTCAGCGTTCATGTAGTGCATGTTTCTACGCACAGATGTTGCTTTATACACTTGGTGGGATACTCTGTACCGGCGCATTCTAGTGCTCTTTCCACAGCTTACAAGCCAACCATGGGAAGGTATTTCGAGTATTAAACATTTAAAATACTGCCACAGTCTACTCATTGAGACGTCTGCTTTTATGTTAACAGCTTAACCCAGTAAGACAAGTAATACAGTTAACAACCATGGGTTTTTATTAAGGCAGCTTGACTGACGGCATGTAAATACGCATAATGTTTTTGATCTAGTATTTAAGAAAGAGAGCACTTAGCGACTTCCAATGAACCTTATTCATGATTTCAAATAACATTAAACTATTGCAAGGTTTCCTACAATTAATTCTCGGTGCCCTCAGTCACACCCCCATAATTTCTGTCTCACTGACCTCTGAACAGAATGATAACCGCAGACCTCTCGATGATCACCTGTTATTTCAATACCATTATTGCTATATCTTTCATCAGTTACGTCTGAAACCTGCATAATAACTGACAATTAGATAAGTGTTACGTTTTATCAATTTTAGCTGAGCGTAGCACTTCACACATTAAAAAAAAAAAAATAATAAAAAAAACTAAATGTAAGTATACATTGGAACAATCGGTTTAATGACTAACTTTCCTGATAATAATGTAACATGGAGCAGAATGAGACAATAATGCACAGTTAGTAAACAATAATTTTTAATTATGAAAGGAATAAATCCAAACCCATTTATCACTGGTCACGAGAAATGATAATCGAGTTGATGTGTCTCATCCATTTTCTTAAGGACATTTAATTTTGCTTTCCGTTCTTCAGTGTTGAGTACACTACACTCGTCTTTGTGATATGTATTGTAGTGTCTTTCAATTGAAAACTTACGCTGGCCGCCAATTATTCGGCGGCACAGCAAACATTGTGAGTTTTCACCAACGGCTACAAAAAAGAATTGCAATACCCAGTTATTTTTAAACGACTGAGAACATAGATCTCCCGTCCTTTGCTTTTTCACAGTACCTGCCATTTCTCAGTACTTCTCTGTCAAGGTTACGGTTACCAGGGGTAAACGAGACTGGGTATGCTGCGCTCTTGCTTGTACCACATAAACAGGGAAGTGGAGCTGCCGCCGTTCATTTAGGACACATGTCTAATAACAGATGTCGCTGTCGCACACGTGCGCACATGTGCAGCACTTCCACACGTCTGTACACTGCAGCGTTTGGCCGGCTCTGCTCTATGCCATTGCCATTGGAATCCAACACTGTGCCTTGGTAATGATTTTCAACTTACACCTCTCACCAGGTAGCGATACAGCTTATCAGGAGACAGAAGAATCATTTCATTAGTTACACCTCCTCTTTATCCAGCTGGGAGATGTCAACACCTACAGGTATCTGTGTGGCAGTGAGAATATAAATTGTAGGTGTCAATTAGACAAGCAACACATTGATTTTAACCTTTGTCTGATGTATAAAGGGATGCCAATGCTTTTTACCAACACCTGTGGCAGTTTCCCTGCAATCGACTTTATGCCCTGCAATATTTATCTCACGTCTCTTAAAGTGTACTGCTTACCTTAGGCGGGAGTGATGTATCCTTCACTCCACCATTGGTCCTCTTTGGACCACAGCATGACAAGTACAGTTGGTAGACATTGTCTGAAGGTTCAAGGGGAGTCTGTGGAGTCAGCTGCCATAGTATGGACGTGAGTCTATGGTTAGGTTGAAAATACTGAAGTTAATGCAAAGGGAAAACAACCATGGGTAATGCACTTTTGTGTGTGGAGGGTGGAATTATAATGTCAACAGGGTGCATATAATAGCAAAGAAATTATAGTGACTAATATTTAAAAGCAAAATTTAAAAGGAGTAGTAAAACTTGAACTGTTGTTATGAAATATTTTTGCATTCAGTAATAGTACAATCAATTTTAATGACTTTAACATTTATCATATTGGTTAGGGAACATAGTCATGATTATTAAAAACAAGTATGACTAATTGATGTGAGCTCTGCTACTAATTAAATAGTCCATTTGCTAGGAATTAATTTAATTTTGGTAACAGTTTACCGTAGACAGTTTATGCTGCTATACAATGACATGACCACAAAGATATCTGTGATAGTGACCAATACTCACTCATTTTATTAGTACCGCATTCAAGCCCCACTGATGATCTGCCAAGGTTTTTATTGAGAAATTTAATTGGGAAACATTTTCCTCTGAATCCTATGTCACCATATCCCAGGTAAATGACTTTGAAAAGGTATTGCTGGAAACAGCAAATGTGATAACTCAATGCCGTTCATAATGCAATACCTTACATGGCATCCTACATGAGTAAATTGTTGCAAATGCAATGATGCCATAATATTAAATGCTCAGAGGTTGAATTTTCCTACGTGAGTGTGCATGTGTGGGGCATTCTGCAATGTGGATGCACTCTGATGATCTCATATTATCGTGCTAAGAGGATGCAGTTTGCGGTTTTTGTGTCAGATTACAGTGTTTGAAATTTTGATCAACTCTGTTCAAGAACATTGTGTACATCTACATATATACCCTGCAAACCACTATGAAGTGCATGGCAGAGGGTATGTACCATTGTACCATTTATTATGGCTTTTCCTGTCCCATTAAAGTATTTTCTCCAAAGGAGCTTGTTCTGCAGACTTGAAATATCCTGCAACCACATGCTGGTTGATCAAAAGAGGCACTAATTTCATATGAAACAATTTTTAGTTATCTGTCTTGAGCATGCAAGTTAATCTAAAGTATATTTGGTATTTTGGCAATCAAGTGTCAAATCTAATGATGTATCCTCACAATTTATGTGGATACATTAAAGCTGATTGTGGCCCTATGTAACTACTTATCAGTGGGAACAATCATACAGTATGGTGTAATTGTTATACAGGTTGTGTGAATTCTGAAGATGGTAGCAGGCAGTTATACCTTGTACTTGGTATCACAGGATAAAGGAAACTGGAGTAGAGTATCAGACACCTCTGTAAAAAGACCAATTTAGTACCATTACTAGGGTGATTAGTTGGCAAGCTATTATTACGTGTAACTATAAATCATCCTAAAGGTTACAAACAAAAGCTCTCAATGGAAACTGATATGATTAAAACATGTAGTTACTTAATGGTTACATATTGTGACAACAACAAACAGGTTTCGATTAAAGCTAAGTAGCTCTCATAGAATTATGTAACTATCAATGTATGCAATGACCCAGAATCCTTCTTCTTTGATGAAATATGAAATGCTGTTAAAGAAGTATGGCTTCCTGAACATAAATGGAGGGAACTAAAAGGCCTTGAACCTACGACCTACAAAGAAGAGACTATCAGATGTCTTATACTTCTAAGACAAGGGAACAAGAGAACAAGGGAGGGATCCAATAATCCCAATTCTCAGGATAAACAGAGGGAGAAAAAGTTGAGACAAGAAATGTGGAAACAGATGTGTAGTAATGTAGGCTTAGTTTTTAGGACAGCATTTACCGACAGGATATCTACTGGTCAACATTATTGTAGCAGATGGCGCTTGTTCCAGATGGCTGTCTTTTTAAAAGATTGGGGAGGGTGCTAGTCCATGCTCTGAATTCAGGATGGTCTATCTGGACAACTGCGCTCTCACCTTTGTCTTTGGTGTGATGAGAAAAGTGGATTGGCTCAAGGAGCTGATGCCCAAAATGTCTCTGTGTGAGGAGACAAAGTTGCTGGTCAAGACAGCAGCTGAGCTCTTAAAGACTGCTAAGATTTCAATTTGGGTACTGAAACTTCTTAAGGATACACCTTGTAAGGCTGTTTGAGAAAATATGGGAACAGAATGAAGTGGTCTTGGCAGAATATTGGAGAGTAATCAACCAAAAGGTTGTATCAAACAATGGAAAATCTAGGATGCAATAATGACAATATTATTCTACTCACCATGTAGCAGAGATGTTGAGTCACAGATAAGTGCAACTGGATGCCGAGGCCATACTGTGAGCAGCTGTGCATGATGGGAGCAGCAGTTTGGGTGGAGAGGTTAAGGAGAAAGCTGGGGCAGGTAGGGTGAGGTATAGCAGTGTAGGGGTGGGAGACAGTAAAGTGCTAATTGTGGGAGCATACAGGAACAAGGCAGAGGGTGGCAGGGCAGCTAGGTGCAGCTGGGAAATTTAGATGGAATGTGGGGGGAGGGCGGAAAAGGAGAGAAGTAAAAGGACTGTGAGAGCATTGGTGGAACAGAGGGCTGTGCAGTGCTGAAGTGGGAACAGGAAAGGGGATAGGTGGGTGAAGGGAAATGACAGGGAGAGGCCAGGTGGGCTACGGAAACATGTGATATATTCCAGAGGGAGTTCCTATCTGTGCAGTTCAGAACAGCTTGTGTGGTGGGAAGGATTCAGATGGCACAGGCTGTGAAGCAGTCATTAAAATGAAGAACGATCTGTTGAGCAGCATGCACAGCAACTGGGTGGCCCAGCTGTTTCTTGGCCACATTTTGTAGGTGGCCATTCATGGGGCAGACAGCTTGTTGGTTCTCGTGCCCATATAGAGCACAGCACAGTGGTTGCAGTTTAGCTTTGCAGATCACATGAGGGGCGCCAAAGCGAGCTCTCCACTTTTGATGGGAGAGGTAATGCTTTTGATCGGACTGGAGTAGATAGCCAAAACTTGTAGTGGCAGTCTGAAAAATCTCTGATGGGAATGCTAGAACAGGACCAGAAATTCAATTTAGGCCTCTCGCAGGTTACTGTCAGGGTAATAAAGGACGTCGGAAGCCACCATGGCATCAACCACCTTCGCAATAATTTTCTATTATTCCAATCGAGAACAGTGCAGGGATAAAACGAACATCTATATCTTTCTGTGCAAGCTCTGATTTCACATATTTTATTATGATGATCGTTTCTCCCTATGTACGTCGGAGTCAACAAAATATTTTCGCATTCGACGGAGAAAGTTGGTGATTGAAAGCAAATGAGAAGATCTCGTCGCAACAAAAAAGCCTCTGTTTTAATTATGTCCGCGCCAAATGCTGTATCATGGCTGTGACACTCTCCCTAACTTCTCCATAATACAAAATGTGCTGCCCTTCTTTGAACTTTCTCGATGTACTTCATTAATCGTATCTCGTAAGGATCCTACACTGTCCAGCTGGGCTCCAAAATAGGATGGACAAGCGTAGTGTACACACTCTCTTTAGTAGATCTGTTACATTTTCTA
The DNA here is from genome assembly GCF_023897955.1 of Schistocerca gregaria. Classification (NCBI taxonomy): domain Eukaryota; kingdom Metazoa; phylum Arthropoda; class Insecta; order Orthoptera; family Acrididae; genus Schistocerca; species Schistocerca gregaria. The sequence goes on from NC_064931.1 coordinate 756,199,887, forward strand.
AGTGTTCTGCCAACAACACACAGTCTTTGGTTCGCCTTCCCCACATTTTCTGTGCTCTTTCCAACTTAAGTTGTTCGTAATTGTAATTCTTAGGTAATTATTTGAATTTACGGCCTTTAGATTTGACTGATTTATTGTGTACCCGAAGTTCAACAGATTCCTTTAAGAACTCATGTGGATGACGTCACACTTTTAATTACACTCCTGGAAATTGAAATAAGAACACCGTGAATTCATTGTCCCAGGAAGGGAAAACTTAATTGACACATTCCTGGGGTCAGATACATCACATGATCACACTGACAGAACCACAGGCACATAGACACAGGCAACAGAGCATGCACAATGTCGGCACTAGTACAGTGTATATCCACCTTTCGCAGCAATGCAGGCTGCTATTCTCCCATGGAGACGATCGTAGAGATGCTGGATGTAGTCCTGTGGAACGGCTTGCCATGCCATTTCCACCTGGCGCCTCAGTTGGACCAGCTTCCGTGCTGGACGTGCAGACCGCGTGAGACGACGCTTCATCCAGTCCCAAACATGCTCAATGGGGGACAGATCCGGAGATCTTGCTGGCCAGGGTAGTTGACTTACACCTTCTAGAGCACGTTGGGTGGCACGAGATACATGCGGACGAGCATTGTCCTGCTGGAACAGCAAGTTCCCTTGCCGGTCTAGGAATGGTAGAACGATGGGTTAGATGACGGTTTGGATGTACCGTGCACTATTCAGTGTCCCCTCGACGATCACCAGAGGTGTACGGCCAGTGTAGGAGATCGCTCCCCACACCATGATGCCGGGTGTTGGCCCTGTGTGCCTCGGTCGTATGCAGTCCTGATTGTGGCGCTCACCTGCACGGCGCCAGACACGCATACGACCATCATTGGCACCAAGGCAGAAGCGACTCTCATCGCTGAAGACGACACGTCTCCATTCGTCCCTCCATTCACGCCTGTCGCGACACCACTGGAGGCGGGATGCACGATGTTGGGGCATGAGCGGAAGACGGCCTAACGGTGTGCGGGACCGTAGCCCAGCTTCATGGAGACGGTTTCGAATGGTCCTCTCCGATACCCCAGGAGCAACAGTGTCCCTAATTTGCTGGGAAGAGGCGGTGCGGTCCCCCTACGGCACTGCGTAGGATCCTATGGTCTTGGCGTGCATCCGTGCGTCGCTGCGGTCCGGTCCCAGGTCGACAGGCACGTGCACCTTCCGCCGACCACTGGCGACAACATCGATGTACTGTGGAGACCTCACGCCCCACGTGTTGAGCAATTCGGCGGTACGTCCACCCGGCCTCCCGCATGCCCACTATACGCCCTCGCTCAAAGTCCATCAACTGCACATACGGTTCACGTCCACGCTGTCGCGGCATGCTACCAGTGTTAAAGACTGCGATGGAGCTCCGTATGCCACGGCAAACTGGCTGACACTGACGGCGGCGGTGTACAAATGCTGCGCAGCTAGCGCCATTCGACGGCCAACACCGCGGTTCCTGGTGTGTCCGCTGTGCCGTGCGTGTGATCATTGCTTGTACAGCCCTCTCGCAGTGTCCGGAGCAAGTATGGTGGGTCTGACACACCGGTGTCAATGTGTTCTTTTTCCATTTCCAGGAGTGTATCTCATTGCTGTCGATAATTTAAGCAACATCTGGTCCAAATTTATCGGTACATTGTTAATTTAGGAAGAGTGGGGCTTGTCTCACAGGATGGCGTCAAGCGAATTTTTATCTACACTTTTTTTTGAATAGATATCTTTTCATTTATTTTTGGTGGATTTGAGAGTTACAATATTCACTTTCGCTATGACAATCCTGTATTCACCAATCGCTATATCATTTTTGCTGCTCGTTATTAGCTCAGGACTATTTATTGCTCAGAAATCAATGTGTTTTCACAACCTTTACCATAAGTGAGGACTCATGAACTAACTGCTCGAAATAATGTTCAGAGAATGCGTTTAGCACCATTTCGGACGATGTTTTATATGTACCTCCTGATTTAAACGTGTATTTTCCCCAAGATATCAAGGGTAAATTGAAGTCATCACCAATTATAATTGTAAGAGTTGGGTATGCATTTGAAATTAGACTCAAGTTTTCTTTCAATCTTTCAGCAACTGTATCATCTTAGTTGGGAGGCCGGTAAAAGGATCCAATTATTACTTTATTCCGGTTGCCAAGAATGACCTCTACCCATTCTAACTTACAGGAACTATCTACTTCAGTTTCGCTACAAGATAAACTACTTCTAACAGCAACAAACACGCCATCGCCAACTGCGTTTACCCTATTCTTTCTGAACAGCATTAGGTCCTTCGCAAAAATTTCGGTTGAACTTATCTCCGGTTTTAGCCAAGTTTCAGTTCCTACAACGATTTGAGCATTAATGCGTTCTATCTTGATGCTCTGCTACTTTCCCAACGCAGCTACGACAATCTACAACTGTTATACCGATGGTTCTTGTGTTCGACATGCACTCCTGGTGACCGAAGCCCTTTTTGCTTTTCTCCAAGACCCTGTAACCTAAAAAACTGCCCACCCCCACGTCACACAGCCCCTGCTACCCATGGAGCCACCTCCTATGTGTAGTGGACTCCTGGCCTATTTAGTGGAACTCGAAACCCAACCATCCTACGCCACATGTCGAGGAATCTGCATACTACATGGTCGCAGAGCCATCTGAACCTCTGTTCAGACCCTCCACTCAGCTCTTACCAGAGGTCCACAGACTGGTCCTGCAAACTCTACTTTCCTCTCACAAGCAAGACTGGCAGCCTTTACCACTTCTGATAGCCACTCAAAACCAGAGAGACTATCTTCCAATCCAGAGTGACACACATCATCGCCACCAACGTGAGCCACACCTACAGCTGGGTGCACCCTGTGCTGTTCATGGCATCTGGAAGGACCCATTCCATATCTGGAATGACTCCATCAAGTATACACATGGAATGCACATCGGCTTTCTTTCCATCCTTGGCAGATGTCCCTAATATTCCTCTGAAACAGGAAAAGCGACTGCATCTAACTGAGGGACAGTGTCAGCCACAAACACTCCTGGAACCTGTTTGTCAGACGAACCTGGGAGGCCTTATGTCCGTCCCCTGAGAAGTGTTTTGCCACCTGCCATTCCCTGAGGCGACCTCACACTCGACGACAGGTGAGGGGTTAATCTCAGTGCAAGCAGTAACTGGACTGGCCACCAGAGCAGATCCATTGGTAGACTCATATGTGTTGGACGCCCATTGGATCCCCATGGCGAACTCACAACAGTGATGCCCATCCATTGCAGCTTCAAACTGTGTAACTGAAGCCATCACAGCCTTGAGCTGAAAGCAGAGTGTCACCAACTGAGTTCACATCTGCACACAGCAATCACCATCCCTATCCATACTAAAGACCATGGAAAACTCCACTACAGACACAAACAAAGGACTATTGACATTCACTATGGAGCTCTACTGGAGACACTGTTAAAAACGTACGAATTGTGTCTAGTAAATAAGATTAACATGCAGAGATTCAATAACTGAACTATCAATGCACTCAACGAGAGTAAATAATTCGCTCCTGATTAGGAACTCTTAATATGTCACAAAATCAGTTTATTTTCTGATACAAACGAAGACATGTGAATTGTGTATTAAATATTAAATTAACATGCAAAAATTCAAGAAACTAAACTAACAAAGCACACAGATGAAACTATACAACTCGCTCCTGGTTAGGAACTCGTAACAGTCAAAAAATTGTTTACTTCCCTGTTGCTGCTTGTGTCTTGGCCTTCTGCCATGCCTGACTGGCTGAGTAATGCCAATGAGCATTTGTGACCACCATGATGAAACAGTGTGACGAAGGAAGCATGAGGGAAATTTTATTGGGTTCAGCTTACCTTCCTTACGATGACAGTATTTCTCCTTCTCAGGAAGTGAGGAGACACATAGGCAGTCGGTCACAGCAGAGTGAACAACTGTTGATTGGTTGTGATGCCAATGCCCACAACCTGGTGTGGAGAAGCAGCAATACCAGTAGCAGAGGTCAGCACATATTCCAGTAACTAATAGAGAGTAATTTGAAAATCTTGAATATGGGTAGGCAGCCTCGCTTCAGGAATAGAAGGAAAGAAATAACTGACATAACTTTAGAGTCCTCTCCAATGGGTAGTTATGCCAAGCAATGGCATATGGCTTTGAAGCCATCCTTATCTGATCACATATATATTAAGTTTGGGGTGAAAACGGGTGTTAAACAAACCATTACCTGTAGGAATCCTAGGAAAACAGACTGGGACTCAGGTGGGAAAGAACTAAACTCAAACTTATCCAGAGTCAGGAATTCGATGAGGAACTCAGTAGATTTTGAGGAAATGACAGACGCAGTGACACCTGCCATTACGATTTCATATTTAGAAAATTGCCAGCCCGCAAGAAGTACACAAATAGAAACATACTTTAGTGAAACAACACTCGGGAATTGCAAAGGAAGCAAGTAAGAAGACTGTTGGACCTTGCAAGTAAGGAAGGACAATGGGCAAAATATTGGGAGTTCCTTGCCAAACACAACCTTCTGATGAGGCAATCAAGGCTGTCATCCTGGATGATAGTCTGTGATGAAGTGGTAGATAAAACTACTTTTTCTAAACTTCATAAAATCTTCACTAGCATACCAACTAACCCAAGAGGTGAGATAAGGAAGGATGATGGTGGGTATACATGGACAGTGAATAAGATACTGGATGGGCTCCTAAAGACTCTTTTTCGCTTGATGTACTCTGGCAGATAACACAGACGAGTAGTTACTTCCTGAGAGGCACTGGTTGACAGGTAATCAAAGGGAAAATTGGGAATCTACTACAGAATGTGTTAATTACAAAAAAATTCAGGGGGCAGTGGCAATGTTGCAATTGTTCAGGTCAACAGACCCAGATGGAATCTTTCCAGCTCTGCTGCAATGAGAAGGTGAGGGATTCATTAGATTCCTGTGTAGATTGTTTAGGGTTAGCCTAGTAGTAGGAATCATTCCTAATGCTTGGAGAACAGTGAGAGTTGTTTTCATTCTGAAGCCAGGGATAATTGGCCATATCAAGGCTAAGGATATGAGAACGATCCGTCTATCCTCCTTTCTTCTAAAAACATTATGTGTACATTAGCGAAAAGAGCTTATCGGGGATTCCTCTACATGTAAACCAACACATGTATCAACTAGGCAAATCATGTGAAACAGCACTTCACCAACTTGTTGGGAAGTTGTAAAAAAGCTCTACAATTCCAATAAATTGCTCACTGTATCTCCATGGATATCAGTATACCAGTAGGTATGTAAGGAGAGTTGAAGCACAGTTTGTGTCACTGATGGCATCATCAATCAGTCATACATTTCCCTACCCTGATCCCATATGACACAGGCGAATTGTCCCAGGGATAAAATGGCGGAAATTCAAATTCAGTCAGGAAATTAAAAAAAATAGCCCATTTGCGCTACTATGTTTCATGTGGAAGGAGGTTCTTTTCCTATGTGTAAATTGGTAGGAAATTCAAAATGGTGCGTTGGCGCGTTGGCTGACTTGGAATACGGCACCAGCCTAACTATGATGTCATAATCCAAGGCGGCTGACCTGTAATACAAGATGGTGACTGTGACATACTGGTGCAGCTCAGATGTCGCAATTCAGCTCAGACCTGTTGGGATGCTTATAAGAGTGTGAATTCTGGCAGTCTAGTCCTGACTTTAGATGCTGGTATGACTCTACTATATCAGAATCCGAGGTAGCTTGGAATACAAGATGGCGATTGCACTTAGCGACCAGAGCATACTGGAACAGGCTCTTGAGATTCTGGAATACTGGCGCTATAATGTCAGAGACAAAGGATGTTTGCGCAGGTTCAGGCCTGTCTGCTGACCTACTTGAAACATGTTCCCTGGCTACTATTCACTCAGAGGTGTATGGTCACTGCTTTTCCTAACTCCAAATTTGGGGGTCTCCCTCTTGTATCCTTATTTAAACAAACACCAGGAGGGACAGACTTTCCAGAAACGGTCCCTCTCGACTTATCCACTAAGTTAAAGTCAAAACTGTACACCATTTAGCAGGAACGCTTGCATCTTTATTTGAACAAATACATTTTCAGGGAGAGAACCCTTTCCATGGTCAAGAAGTCCGTCAGCACACACCAATGATGCTTTCAGAAGGTTAGGCAGAGCTGCCAATCACCAGCATCGCTGTGTCACCTAAGAGTTCGGCAGCCGGTCGCCAGCCCACTATCTGTCAGTGACAGCCCGGGCATCTGAGAGGGACATCATGCACATACTACCAATTTGATGGCCTAACACATCGGTGGACACCTGTGTGATGGCTTTGAAGCCAAAAAATATACTATGTTAATGTGCTATTAAGCAAAACGAGGATAATGGAATGTAATCGAATTAAATCGGGTATGCTGCGGGGAATTAGATTAGGAAATGAGACGCTTAAAGAAGTAAATGAGTTTTGCTATTTGGGGAGCAAAGTAACTAATGATGGTCGAAGTAGAGAGGATATAAAACGTAGACTGACAATGACAAAGAAAGCGTTTCTGAAGAAGCGAAATTTGTTAACATCAAGTATAGATTTAAGTGTCAGGAAGTCGTTTCTGAAAGTATTTGTATGGAGTGTAGTCATGTATGAAAGTGAAACGTGGACAATAAATAGTTTAGACTAGAAGAGAATAGAAGCTTTCGAAATGTGGTGCTACAGAAGAATGCTGAAGATTAGGTGGGTAGATCACATAACTAATGAGGAGGTAAGGAATAGATTGGAGAGAAGAACAATTTGTGGCACAACTTGACTAGAAGAAGGGTTCGGTTGGTAGGACATATTCTGAGGCATCAAGGGATCACCAATTTAGTATTGGAGGGCAACGTGGAAGGTAAAAATCATAAAGGGAGACCAAGAGATGAATACACTAAACAGATTCAGAAGGATGTAGGTTGCAGCAGGTACTGGGAGATGAAGAAGCTTGCACAGGATAGAATAACATGGAGAGCTGCATCAAACCAGTCTCTGGACTGAAGACCACAATAACAACAACAACAATGTGCTATTCTTGTAAAATTCACCGCAAAAACAAATTGTGTGTGGAATGGACAATGACTATTTACCAAAAATAACATAACCAACATCACAGAGCCACCGAATACATGAGTTTATGTGTACCAGGTATGTAGCAATAGCATTTGAGACTGAAACAGAAAAATGGTGCAGATACATACAGGAAAATACAATATTTTCTATGAGAATAACAATAAATAGCGTACTTGTAAATGACATTTCGAGGCATAGAACTCAACCGCAGTCACCATCAAGGTCCTCATCCATGTCATGGGTGTAATATGCAGTCAACAACCTCCACCACACTCTCGCAGCATGAGGAAAAAGCTTTGCATTTCCACAAAAAGACTATAGTTGTATGATTCATATACACACTTTAGTGTGTAGTCCAGAAGATTTGTGCTGGCCACCAGCATTACCACCACATGCAAGCTGATCAAATTTTCTGTCATCTCATAGTACTTTTGAATCCAAGGGACTGATATTCAGTTTTCGAGCAATACATGTTTGGTGATATATATTTAAAACATTTAAAACGAATTGTAACCATCAAAGATGCGCCAATTATAGTTAATGAAGAAGCAATGTGTTCATATGGGAGTAATGATTGGTATATTTCTCATCCATAGCATCTGGCTCGAAAAACTGTCACCAGTATCAAGCGCTAGACTGCAGTACATTCTCCTGATATGGCCCAGAGATAGCAAGTCAATGGAACCTTCAATCCATCCATGTAACGACTGAAAATGACTCTCCCGGCATAAAGGGGCTGTGAATCACACGGTATGGTTTGGAGCGCAGCAGGCTAGTGTCTGCCGCCTACATGGTCACAACCAGTCGTGCTTATGAAATTGTGCTCATAAGCTATTTACATGGAGTGCTATTTCTACTAGCAGTGTGGGACATACACACAATATTGAGGGCACAAACGTTTTCTACGCTGTTCTCTTTACAAAACAGAGCACTGCCCCACTTCCATCAGTTAGGAAGAAGTCAGAAAATTTTGACAACTAAATTATCACATTGGTATGTACCTGTGGAGTAGCACAAAGAACTGTGGTTGAGATGTGTTCGGTGCTATGTTGCCAGACATTATTGAGAATGATTAGATACTGAATTGACACTGTTGACACCTGCAAACAAGTAACACTACCTCACAATTGCCAAAATCGCAAATTGACCTATAACATCGACACAGGAAGCAAGAACATAGTGCAACACAAACTTCCTTCGCTTGTCCAGCACGCACCCAAGCCAAATCATCCAACTTAATTTCTTAATGGCAACTCCTTCTATGCATTAGATGGATTTTTGGATATAATAAGTGGCTAATTTCCCCAACCTCCACAAAAAATTAAAAATATTAAGTGTCATGTAATATTTTGTGTAATGTAATATCTTGTATAGACACCTTTTATTAACCTGACACATTCCACATCATTACGAAGTGTCGTATTCATGATCTATGGAACAAGTACTAATCTAATCTGTGCATGTGTGTGTGTGTGTGTGTGTGTGTGTGTGTGTGTGTGTGTGTGTGCGCTCGTTTTCTTTTCATGGTATTCCTTTATTTCTGCCTCAGTTCGAGAGCTCCCTGATGTAGATGATGCAGTGCCTAATATGTTTGAGAAGTGGCAGCAGCAGCAGGCAACATCAAGCCAGTATGCAGAATACTCCCAGCTGCAGCTTCCAACATGCTGTAGTTGAAATCATGTACATTTGAGCAGCAGCAGAACAGAAATCAAGTCAGCATGTGGACAAACTCTATGATGCAGACCCTAGCACGCTGGAGTGAAAATCAAGTCAGCATGGGGAACTGTTTCCAGACTTTGAGTTCCCACTGTATCAGTCGCTGGCCCCATTAAGTCATCATGCAGATAAGCTATCTGCTGAGGCACCTGATACATCAGAGTACAACATAGAATTGTTTCTGGACTTGGACTTCTCAGTGTATATGACTGCACCATCCACCAAGCCTCAGCTAAGTCATTGCAGAGTGCTGTTGTTCAACACTTCTGCAGTTTCCACCAACAGAATGAAGCATGTCAATCTTGTTCTAGCACCTGACGCAGACTTTGTAGTTATAGTTGGAACAGATAATGTCCAGCGAGGTACAAAGGTGTCCAGCGAGGTACAAAGGTTCATTTCAGGGATATGAAGTGGGATCATCTATGTAGTAAGATGAAATACATCGGAGATTGCATGACAAGTGAGTACAAGCCATGCACTCGACACAGCAATATCTTCAGTAGCAACAATGTATCCATTGTCAACATGTTTGGGCGTGGTGCAGCAAATTTAACACTTCAAGACCTGGTACAATGTGTGTTTAAAGCATCCAAGTCTCATGAACCTCTGTGGCCTGTATAATGCAACATGGATCGCCAGGGAGAGACTCAGTCTATGCTGAAGGTACATTATACATTGTCATGAGATGTCATTTTTCTTTTAGTGTCAGCTGAAAGACCTAACAATGAACAATACTGTATTGCTTTCATGCCACATACACACAAGAGTAAAACGTATTCCTGACCACATGTACCAGCAATGTATTACAATGTAAAATGAAACTGGAAGTTTGAGACACGTGCTTTAAAATGGCCCAAGGCTGAAATTGGCTGATCACACAAATAACAGAAACAATACAGCCTACTTGGCCCATATTTTTGTTCTCAAGTCCTGTTGAGGATGTGGACCCCTACAAAAATAAAATTTTAACATGTACATGTACTGAATGGGTTAAACACACAAGGTGTTTGTAGCAGGAGGGTAGACTGCCCCTCACATGTGTAACTGTATCCTGGGCTACATAATACCACAATCGTGTTCATGTACAGTGCGACTATACACTGTTTGGCTAATGAACTGTACCATAACTGCACGTAAGTGGTACAATAAGAGGTGACTGATGGGTCCGTCGTTCTGTTTCATCAAATATCGAATTTGTCCAGAACACATGTCGACTTCCATTTTTTTCATTTCTGCAAACGCTAGCGATGCAGCGGTTGTAGTGTCAAAACTGCATGGTGAAGTTAAGCGTTTTTCTGATAGCAGCGCCGAGCGCCGATTTCGTGAGCATTTCCTATCTCTCCACCCGCTGCAAAAAGACCAATCTTGTCATTTAGATTTTTGTTCATTTTCAGCAACTGTTTTTGAAGAATGCTGATGTGAAGAAATAGCACACCAGTTGCATTAAAAATTGCTTTTAACGCAACTGGTGTGTTATTTCTTCACATCGAAAATCTTGTTATTGTATTCACACTGCTACCCCCAGTTCAATCGGACTTCTCCTTTGTGCCACCTATCCTTTTTTCGCATAGTCAAAGAGAAAGACTGGAGGTGATGAAAGCTCAAAAAGTAATAAGTCTCCTTCACACAGTGAAAGTAAAATTACGTTCTATTACAATTTCAAAAGAATAATTTCAAATATTTACCGAAAACTGCGAAAAAAAAGAAAATAAAAATATTGCCTCTCGATATTGCCATTTGATATATATCGGGAAAGGAACTGTCGTCGAAATATATTGATATCTATTGAGAAAAATGGTATATCGATATTTCATCAATAGCCCTAGTCCAAATCCGTCAACCAAGGTATCCCCGAATATTGCAGTCTGATTGGTTCCCCCCCAAATTAGTGGACAGAGCCTGAGTCTGTATAAACACTACCCCTTCCAGCTCCAGCCTCATTCTGCTATCGTTCGCTGGTGTCTCAGGTCGTCTTCTTGCTAGTGTCTGTGCTACTAGTTTATATTTAGAAAAATTAAGAGCAGCAGTGGCAGCAAATTCCTGAGGCAATGGGAATTACCTGGTAAGTTAATACTCATATCACAAACGGCAACTTTTTATTCCATTAAGGATTTCGTAGCATTAAATACATTTCGTCTTATTGATTCAGTACACATCCACCAAATTGTGAATGAAATGAATACTGAAATGTAGCAGCAACAGCATCATAAATAGTATATATATTCTTCTTTGTAGGCCTATATGTAATACGCTACTGTTATTTAGTGGTCAGTCAGTAAATATTTGCTGTTGTACTTGATTTCGAAAATAAATATCAATAACTGTAACTTTTCACTAAGAATTTCATAGTACTGAATACATGTCGTCATATTGTTTTAGCATATGGGCAACATATAATTTGCTACTGTAAACTAGCAACGGCAGCAGCATCAAAATTGTAAGCAGTACATATGTATTCTTCTTCGTAGCACTGTGTATACGTAATGTGCTTCTGCTTGACAACAATTTCATCGTACATGTAATATGGTAAATATTCTTTGTTGTTATTGTAGGCGTTTTTCCGGTAGAAGGAAATGAACAGGGAGGGGTATGTATCGAGGATACGCAGGAGCCATTGCAGATCTCCTGCAAGTGCATATTCTAAAAAAAATATTTCTTTTCTTGAATTTTGTCATGTTTTTATATGCTTTCATTATTTAAAAAATTTAGTATGTGCTTCTTGGTGACCTCAGTGAGATGGACAGACGGCTCTTCCCCAGTTCAAGATAGGACAAAATGCCACAGTGCCTGGAGGAGATGGAGGGAGACCTTCGTCAGCACGAGGAGATGCACGAGGTGCCAAGGAGCCAGAGTGAAACAGGTAATTTATATACATGTACTTACAAATAATAATAATAATAATAGTAATAATAATAATCTGTGGTCTTTCTTTTCTTGCAGCAGCAGTAGCTGCTGGCGATGTCTGGAAAGTTTTACTTAATTTTGTTCGTTATTATTTTTCTATAGCACCACCGTCCACGCCATATGCTGTGGTGAAGGTCACTTCCACTCTGGCGTCAATGGATCACCCTCCCTCCGACAAGTGCATCAGGGTTCAAGCATCAACAGAAGCAAGGCTGCTCGCAATGGCCTGATACCACACCGTCTCTTCTTCGTCCAGCTTCTCGTCCTCGCCGATCTCGCTAGGTACGGCACATAACCCTGAACACCTCACCACAAGCAGCTTTGTCATCTAGTTGTAGTAGTATTAGCTGTGGTAATCCTGTGGCTAGCGGCAGTTCCCTCTCTCGATCTTTTAGTGAAGGACATCAGATCAGTGACACTATACCACAGTTAGAATACTCGGTAATTGCAGAAGCCTTTGAGCAGTAAATCTCGTTCACTAGAATCGGAATGCAACAGGAGGGTACTGCAATCCTTTTGATTTTCTAAGAGCTTGCATTCCGGTCTTGGAAACGGAGCTTGTCGAGGGCATTAATGGTCTGCAATATATTCCGCCATTAAATGTGGTGCAATATTGTGCATAGAACTGTTGAACCACCCTCCCCACCTCCTCCTCCCCCCCCCCCCCCTTCGCCCAGCGTCACCTCTGGCATATAGAGAAGTCTTCATTATCTCTTGAGAGATAATGGGGTGACAACGTGGAGCACATAAATCAAGAATCCACCTTGAGAGCTGTAATGGCCTGGTTTTCCGAGATGGTAGTTAGGGAGTCAGCTAAAGCACTCAGCTGAATACTACACCTGGACGTCCATACACATTTCTGTGATCCAGTAAATGAATGGTCCAGCTATTCCAAGCTGCCTAAAGATATAGCAGACAAGCAGGCATGCATTAATGTCAAAAATGAGAAGGATCAGACCTGTTTTCCATGATCAATCTTGGCTTGCGAAAGAAAAATTAAAGAGAATCCAGAGTGCACTTAACAATATGGTAGATACTTTGACATTCATAAGTGTTATAACTTTGAAGGTATCGATTTCCCAGGACGTATTTAAATCTGAGAACCGGAATATTGGTTCATGTTTATGGGCTGGAGAAACGCAAATCAGATGATTAGAAGTAGCATATAATCGTTGGCCCCTTCCATTTCTCAAAATTTACTGGTGAGCATAAGATGCATGTAAGCATGCTCTTATTTGACGATGAGAAAAACAAGGATAAACGCAATCATCATTATGTTTGGATCAAAGGCATGTCCCGACTCCTTTTTCTGACGACTGTCAAACAATCATTGTGTAAAGCATATTTACTTAACGTGTCTGAATTATTTTCCCTCAGACAAGTTTTTAGCAGAACATCTAGTAGATTGTGCTTCCAAGCACCGGGTATGTGTTCTTATGCCTATTGAGGAATAAAAAATTCACGATGATTAAAAATGCTCACCAACAGGAGCAATGCACGGTTGTGGTGTACGCTGACTTTGAATGGCTCCTCGCTCCTGTGACACGCTCTGAAGGTGACCCCCACAGTCTCACATACTACCTTCACAGAAAAACACCTACCATATGCGGCAGCAAACAAATTTGTATCGTTCTACGATTCAAGCCTTAACTGCTGCAAATCTTGTGTCGAAGATGCTCCTGCGGTTTGGCTTCTCACTGAGCTTGAAAAACTTTCATGGGAGGTTGATAGCTTTACAGCGACAACATTCCCGTGACCAAATCGAAAGAGAATGAAGATTTGTAGAATAGCGTGGTTCACTGTAATATTTGTGGGCTGCCATTGGACAGAAAAGCATAAACTCCTCATAGGGAACACTGTCACCTTACAGGGAAGTTCTTGGGAGCACCTCACAATAAGTTCAATTTGAAGTATCAGTTACCAAGACATAACTGTTTTCTTCCATAATTTAAGCAGGTATAACACTCACTTTCGTTTGACTGATTTCAGGTGGGAAAAAAATCACATCAACGTTCTGCTTGAGAGCATTGGGAAATATCTCTCGTTCTCCAAACGAATGACGCCAAGAATAAAGCTCCATTTCCTCGACTCGCTATGTACTATGCAGGCACCACTTCAGAAGCTCGTTGAAACGCTACCTCAGGAAGATATGCACATCACTCAAGCCCCATTTCCCGACGAGAAAAAGTTTCAACTTGTAACTAGAAAGGAGGTTTTCCCATTCGAGTATCTGGATAGCGTGTCAAAACTCAACGAAACCGGGCTGCTCGACATAACTGCATTCTCCAGAAACTTTACGGGCAATGCCGTAACGGAGGCAGAGTATGAGCATGCCATGAATATCTTGTGGAAATTCCGCATCGCCACTTTAGGAGAGCATCCACAGCTTTACATGGACACAGACATGCGTTTGCTTGATGATGTTTTCGAGAAATTCTGGAGACTATGCATGACCACATATTCTCTGGATCCTGCCTTTTATTACATGGCACCTAGGTTGTCTTGGGACGCAATGTTCAAGAAAACGAAGTTCAGAATTGAATTACTGATTGATGCTGACATACTTCTTTTCTTTGAGCAGGGGATCCATGGGGGACTTTGCCAATGTGTCCATAGGGATACCAAAGGAAATACCTATGGATTGGTGACAGGTTTAATCCCTTGATTCGAGTTATATCATGCTCCTGGATGTGAATAACTTATATGGGCACGCCATGCCACAATCACTGCCGATTGCTGAGTTTCGATAGGTGCCCAAAGACGAATTCAAAGGATTAGGTGGAAAAACCAAGGGGGTATGGCGGCTGACTCTGATGCAGGGTATGTAGTGGCGGCAAAATTCACATACCCTATTAGTTTGCATTATGTACACGCTGATTTGTCGCTGTGTCCAAATCAACTAGTTTTGTGAGAAGGCTCCACTATAAAACTGATGACAACCCTGGGGAATAAGCGGAGATATATTATTCCTTACCGTAATCTCCAGTAGTGTCTCACCCTGGTGATGGAGCCAGCTAGAATCACGAAAACTATCTCCTTCAAGCAATGCGCCTGGTTGAAGGACTACATTGATTTGGATACGAGACAGAGAGCTACCATAATGTGTGACTTCTGAGAAAGATTTTTATAAATTAATGAATAATTCAATTTTCGGTAAAACGATAGAGAATTTTAGATAATGACATGAAATTTTGCTTAGAACCGAATGCGATAGGCGTTACGCCGCAAGAAAATGTTTCGCCATACCAAACTACACTCCTGGAAATTGAAATAAGAACACCGTGAATTCATTGTCCCAGGAAGGGGAAAATTTATTGACACATTCCTGGGGTCAGATACATCACATGATCACACTGACAGAACCACAGGCACATAGACACAGGCAACAGAGCATGCACAATGTCGGCACTAGTACAGTGTATATCCACCTTTCGCAGCAATGCAGGCTGCTATTCTCCCATGGAGATGATCGTAGAGATGCTGGATGGAGTCCTGTGGAACGGCTTGCCATGCCATTTCCACCTGGCGCCTCAGTTGGACCAGCGTTCGTGCTGGACGTGCAGACCACGTGAGACGACGCTTCATCCAGTCCCAAACATGCTCAATGGGGGACAGATTCAGAGATCCTGCTGGCCAGGGTAGTTGACTTACACCTTCTAGAGCACGTTGGGTGGCACGGGATACATGCGGACGTGCATTGTCCTGTTGGAACAGCAAGTTCCCTTGCCGGTCTAGGAATGGTAGAACGATGGGTTCGATGACGGTTTGGATGTACCGTGCACTATTCAGTGTCCCCTCGACGATCACCAGAGGTGTACGGCCAGTGTAGGAGATCGCTCCCCACACCATGATGCCGGGTGTTGGCCCTGTGTGCCTCGGTTGTATGCAGTCCTGATTGTGGCGCTCACCTGCACGGCGCCAAACACGCATACGACCATCATTGGCACCAAGGCAGAAGCGACTCTCATCGCTGAAAACGACACGTCTCCATTCGTCCCTCCATTCACGCCTGTCGCGACACCACTGGAGGCGGGCTGCACGATGTTAGGGCGTGAGCGGAAGACGGCCTAACGGTGTGCGGGACCGTAGCCCAGCTTCATGGAGATGGTTGCGAATGGTTCTCGCCGATACCCCAGGAGCAACAGTGTCCCTAATTTGCTGGGAAGTGGCGGTGCGGTCCCCTACGGCACTGCGTAGGATCCTACGGTCTTGGCGTGCATCCGTGCGTCGCTGCGGTCCGGTCCCAAGTCGACGGGCACGTGCACCTTCCCCGACCACTGGCGACAACATCGATGTACTGTGGAGACCTCACGCCCCACGTGTTGAGCAATTCGGCGGTACGTCCACCCGGCCTCCCGCATGCCCACTATACGCCCTCGCTCAAAGTCCGTCAACTGCACATACGGTTCACGTCCACGCTGTCGCGGCATGCTACCAGTGTTAAAGACTGCGATGGAGCTCCGTATGCCACGGCAAACTGGCTGACACTGACGGCGGCGGTGCACAAATGCTGCGCAGCTAGCGCCATTCGACGGCCAACACCGCGGTTCCTGGTGTGTCCGCTGTGCCGTGCGTGTGATCATTGCTTGTACAGCCCTCTCGCAGTGTCCGGAGCAAGTATGGTGGGTCTGACACACCGGTGTCAATGTGTTCTTTTTCCATTTCCAGGAGTGTACACAGAGTTTTTTCATGGGATTACACCTATCGTGCAGCACGAATTGGCTTATGGGAGCAGGAGGCGCATGACCATGTATGCTTCCAAGGACATATAGCAAACATGTCTAAAATTATATCTCCAGTGCTTGAAGAAAACTACAGACATAGTATTTAGGCAAATCTGTATGTTGTCAAAGGGGGGGAACAGGGAGTAATCAGTAAAAGGAGACATACACATATTGTGAGGTAAAAAAAATTATTTATTTCTCATCGAACTTAAAAGTAATTTTACATTTTCACAAGCAGGCAAAGCAAAACTATTTTCTCACATCTTCTTCTTGGGTAGAACTCCAGGTCCTGAATAATGGACAACGTGAACATCCATGAGACATTCTCCTTCTCCTTTGTGTAGATGACAGTATCCCTGTGGACGAATAATCGAAGCGACGTTACCAAATCTTTATAGGGTATGCCAGGATCACCCCAGTGGATTCCATGGTCGAAACATCTTAATCACTTTGCACTCCAACATGTTTTAGCACACTTCACATCCTTGAAAAACTTCAGTGATGCAGTGTTTGCCAATAATATCTCTATTTTTTCAGAAAATTTCTTGTTCTCTATGAACGCAACATCTTTAAGTATGAACTGTTTATGCTCATCAGCATAGAGACTAGGAGTGGCTGCTATGATGTTCACACCTTGAGATGCCATTGTGGAATGCTCTGAATATGGCAAAGCACCTGTTCATTTACACAGCTCGTTGAACAATACCAATAAGAAGGTAGTAGTTAATCACACAGTCACTAGAGCATATGTTGCAGTGTGTTTCAGGAAATTTGCTAAAGATTCAAACTCAGTTCGTACATCGATAGGTCCAGACTTAATTACTTCGTTCTGTTTCGAGCAGTCTATTACAATGATCGGTAATAGCTCCTTGAATTCTGTGCTCTCAATAGACCTCTATCCTCTTCATAGTATAAAGCACAGAACCTCACGTACATGTCATATGCTAGACTGTATAGATTTTCATCCCACTGCAGGGGTATATTGTCATATGGGTAGAATTCAGTGTTCAGGTACACTCTGGCATTAGGTAACTTCTAATTATCTAATTTGGTGGAAACATTTGCTATATTCCCTCTTCTATTCGTGTGAAATGCAAGTATGATTGGCCTGGGGGTTTCCAGTTGAGCAGAGGTTTTAACAAACTCGTCTGTCTGCTTGTAGTCGGTAGCACTGGGTACTCGAAAATCTCTCATGAATGGAATGATAACGGTAGAAATACATCAAAATTCAGAAATTTTTAAAGCTTCAGATGCTGTTGATACGATACTGTCATGTGGGACATTTTCCACATCATTTTATTATTCTCCTCTTGAGCTCCTTGAATGTATGAGTTGTAGTCGGTTGCATTTCGTACCAGAAAAAGTTCCTGTTTAGCATTCAGAACAATTCTCTGCATGTCCTCAAAGTATCCCATAAATAATTTGAGAGGTTACACGCAGTAAATCACTTGTATTCTTCCACTGTTCTATCCACTGGGTCATCCATGAACCATCCAGCATTTTCTAAATCGTTCAAATCCGAGGGAGAAGCAGAGACATATGTTTTAAAAGTTGGTGTTACACCTACATTATGTGTACATTCAAACTCGACCCTGTTAAGTGCATATCGTATCTCATGAAACAGGAACGTTAAATCATTATGGGTAAGTTTTTATGCCACTATAGCAGTACCATACTTTTTTGTAAATGATCCATCAAGATATATGAAGCTCTTGCATGGGAGAGTTATAGCGTCTTAGTGTTGGATGACAATTATAATTTCATCATTCTTCTTAAATGTGGTTGATGCATATGGTTTATGTGGGAAGTATTCCTGGCATATAATACACTAATTATATTCCACCAGGCCAGTTATAATGAACGACATCATTGCGTGGCTTCAGATCCACTGATTTAAGAAACCTCTATTTTGCACTTATCACCTTCCTCTTCTGTTGTAAAGTGCCACACTGCACATTGTGCACTATGGTTTTATATCTCACACTCATCCTATCTTTTTGACAATACGGGGACACTGCGATCTCTGATTGGTTGAAAGGTCACTGCTGGCGCTTCCAGGCCAGCAAGTTAAACGCTGTCGACTCTGCCTTCAACAATTCCTGGCTGGCTGAAGGCCGCCGCCGCTTCTGGATCTCTGCACATTCAAAGTCGCTGCTTGTTCTGCTTTAGATGTAGTCATACAATGATTTCCTCGCCGAGAAAATCAACAAGTTAATTATCCTGATCGACAATACGCAGTTCCAGATAGTATAAAGCCTGAACTGTTACTGGGAGATAAATAGCTTTGGTAGGGGTCTCAATGACCTTATACCCTGTTCCTACTGATGGGAAGAATCTGTAAATTGTATGAATCAATCTGTTGCTGACATAATAATTTGTTACAATATTACAGTCGACACGGACTGTACTGACAGGGAGCACATCCATTGACTGGTTGGATCTGTACAATTTATTAAGATCTTTCTTCAAAACCTGTCGTTTTGTGAAACAGAGTAGCGTTTCTGTTGATCCTTTTATGGTTAATGTCAATCGTTGAACTGGTTGTCTTTGCTTTAGGTTTAAGTGTAAACCCTTCTCCAGACTGTTTTAAAAATTCGTTTAAATCGTCAATATGAATGCACCAGGTATTATTTCCACAATTTCTTTTCCACCATTAATTTCCAGATGAAGCCTCTGTAATACTCTGAATACTGTTGTAAGTCTCCAGACTAATCAGCGCAATACTTCATTCACCGTTGCTTAAATCAGTTGGTGGGAAGTAATTCAAGTAATTCACACTTGACACTGACGATCGTTCTTTTAAAGTCAGAGTACATGACATCGCATATCGCATCTGAGCCTCTACTGATGGGCGGATGATATATATATATATATATATATATATATATATATATATATATATATATATATATGCTTCTTTGTAAAAGTTAGGAGGAACATTATGCACAGGTGCTCGCATAAGTAGGTATTAAAGTCTTGGTAGCGATGAAAATTGCAGAATACACGTCTTCTGTCGATTAGAGTCGAAATAGTAGACGTTATTTGTATTTTTCTTAACATACGCCACCCTGTGGGTTGCTGGTCCCCCAGCAACATCTAAATTCACAATTCCACATTCTCCAGATTTCCACACAGTCTTCTGTAACGTATCCCACATAAACACACCACAGAATCTTGGAATGCTGAACTTTTTCCTGACAAACTTTAGCACACCTGTGTTTGTAAGTGGTCTACCTGGTAGGATATTTAACAGGCTTGTTTTTAATTTATGTAGAGACCTAGCCCTTTCCTGTATGGCTTCAGGTATAGTCCTTTTTCTGATGGCTGCTGCTTCCATCATGTGGTTATGTCTTCTTGCTTCCTCTAGCTGCTCCTGGAAGGTCTGTGCGTTCTTCACTGTTCTCGTGATAGCCTCAGCACCACCAGCCACTGAACGCGTCACTGAGAGACTTTCGAGGGCAGGAATGAGGTATGGGATAGTTCCACCTAATGTCTTAGGTGTCGGCCAAACTCTGGGTGCTTTGACCAGTCCTTTATGCATCAGGGCAGTTTTAGGTGCATACATTGCTGTTAGGACACAGTTTTTAAACACCCCTGCCCTGGCTTCTTCTTCTTCATAGTTAAGACAACTTCTTCTTCACTGCATGATGTACAGCGTTCATAACTTGCTTGAAATTCACATCCAAGCCCAACTTAATTTTACCACACATGGTTTTAAAAATTAAAAATGCCACAATGCGCTGTCCTATACCGGTATCCTTTCCTGCATATATTGCATTGGCTTCATTGGCCAAAATTCGATTTGCGGCGTGACGTCCTGGGTGATCTTTATATTTTTCATATACAGTGCCATGTTCTAAACACGCCTCATCAAGGAGTTTAATCCCCTTATCACCACGGGCAAAAATTTTTGAAGCTTTGTACCAGGTCCACAAAACTACCACCTCCTATAATGCATCTCTTATCACACATGTTATGCTACTGTGCTGGTTGTATTTTGTGCACCCCAAAATACCGCAAATAGTCAGTGTCAATCCAGCTGTTTTGCATTGCAGGGAAACCAAGCCATTTAACTAGTGCTCTGTTCCCTCGACATCTTATGACATGCTGTATGAGAAACACTTATGGTTGTGAGCTCTTCTGGATTTCCTTGGTGTAAAAGCAACCTGAAACTTCAATGCCATTGCTACCCTTTAAGCCAAGGTCTAAAAAAATATGAGGGTCATTCAACAATTAAAGAGACAAATTGGTCTGAGGAAAAGACTGTTAGCAGGCCAAGTTTGGTGCTTTTATGGCTTTAAGTTGGCATCACTGGGATGAGCTGTGATCAGCTGATGTATCAACATTGTTTTGTTTATAAGGTTGTATGAATCGTGCAAATTTTTACAAGTGGGTAGAGCAGTTCAAAAATTGTCATGACTCAGTGACTGATGAACACCATTCTGGCCGATCAGTTGCAGTTTCAACTCCCTCACTTGAAAGTCGAATTGATGACATTATTCGTGCCAACCGCCATGTGACTGTGGAAATGATAGTTGATGAGGTTCAAGTTAGTACTCATACAGTTTGTATCATTATCTGTAACAAGCTGAAGTACTGTAAAACATGTGCAAGATATGTCCCAAAGGAGTTGACGCAGCTACACAAGGAAACAAGGTTGAGAGTGTGCACAGAGCTAAAGGAACGTTATGACAGAGAAGGTGAGCACTTTCTCAACAAAATTTAACTGGTGATGAAACTTGGGTTCACTATTATGAACCAGAATCAAAAAGACAAATCGTAGAGTGAAAGCACACGAACTCACCTGTCAAGAAAAAAATTGTTTGGTGCACTGAAGGAGGCATTACGTGGGAAGAGGTTCCAGGACAATGAGGACATGAAAAAGTTTGTGGGAAATTGGTTCAAACATCAAGATAAAGAGTTCTTTCCAGCTGGAATAAAAAAGCTTGTATCCCATTGGAACAAGTGCATGAATATTCAAGTGGATTATGTTGAAAAGTAGCAACAGTATTGTTTTGCAAAAATAAATGTTTTTTTTTCTACAGACCAATTTGTCTCTCTAATTATTAAATGACCCTCGTATTTACTAACTAATAGCTGCTACACTGTCAATGAATACTTAAAATAATTATAGATTGTAACTCAATTTTCATAAACATTGTACATACTGTGAAACAATTTTATGATATGATCAGAAAAGTAGAAATAAGTATAGGAGCTATAAAAACCGTAATAGGAATGTTTATTTTAATAAGAAATATTGTACAAACATTTGACAGCGTCTGCAGAGTGTATATTGTTCTGCGGATGAATAAATCACTCAATCAAACTGAATGATCACGACAAACAGCTCTTTTCGTCTTTTATACAGTGTGTAAAGTCAAAATGAAGTCACATTTGCATGCAATCTTATGAACTGTAAATTACCTTTCATCCCTCTCTTATTCCACCATCACCTTTGGCCATTTATTTAAACAATCAGTGTTCCATTCGTTATGATTGTCTCCTTAGATATTATGAACATTTGCATTTTAAATGAGACATTGCAATGTCATCCAAACGTATTCTACCCGTTCTGTAATGGTACTTTATCAGTTTGTTTGGATTGGCTATGTTGTACGTTTTTACAGCACATATTTTGGAGCATTATGATTTGATTTTGGAATTACTTAGTAGTTGAGCGTGGAAATACACTGTACAAATATTTTAGAGAGCCTTGTCACTTAAGTTCTGATTGATAAATATTGCAGCTTCGCCTCAAAAATTTGTTTTTGTACATAACCTCAAGTAGGTCTATTTCAAATGAAATAACTAACAGTATTAGTTTGTCAATAATATCAATTATATTTTTATAGTTTTGAACATGGTACATTATTCTATTTCCACCCTCCCCCCCCCAAAAAAAATTATGCATAGTGGGGTGACACATTACTGAAAAACTTCTAAAACATCAGGTTATTCTATGAACCACTTACAGCATAACTTCAAATCGAAATGATAACAGTCTTTATGCATTTTGACATATGTTTTACATGTGGAGATACAAAGGTATGATGAAGTTTACTTATTTTTGTGACACTGAATTAGTATTGCGATACTTGAAGAGCATCGTAGAACAATTTATGTGCGAAAATATTTGATTTGAGGTTCCAGTGTGCCTTACGCCAAGATACTTTTGAATGTAGCCAAGGTGGAGATTATGGAGCTACATTGTGATTGGCTGTTTTGGTTTAATGGTCGGTTAAGTACTGGGACATGATTGGCCATTGCACTTTAATGCCTAGTACAAAAACTGGGTTGAGAATGACTGTTTCACATTGTTGGCTGGTAATATATTAGGATGTGATTAGGTGTTTCATTCCAGTGACACATAAAATACTGAAATGTACTTGGAGGAGAGAGCTTAGCCTAGCACCATCTTTTTGGTTCCACCTGTCACAATCAGAGTCTCCTCCTGAGACAGTACGAGGAATGCCCAACATGCACATTTTCCCAAATCGGTATTGCATTCCTAGTCACATATACACTCTGTAATGCACTGTCATGGTAGAGGGTACATCGTACCAGTATCATCGATTTTATGTCCTATTCCATTTGCATATTGAGCCAAGTAATAATGACTGACTACAGTATAAGACAAAAAAGTTGAAGCACCCAAAAAACACAAATCAAATGTCCATGTAACATCATACATGTGCACATTATTGGCAAATATGTAAATAATTAGAATTACAATTAGCTGCGATGCGTAGAATGGCCACAGCAGTGCATTAGTTTTTTTCATGTTTTCTATAGTTACCAGGCTAAGTATAGCATATAAAGTGCATGAACAATGCCAGATGAAAACTCGCTTAGAAGCACATGGAGATGCTGTGTACTCATGTGCAAAGCATTATCAGCACCTAACAGAGTTTGAAATGAGCCTCATAGTGGGTCTCTGTTTGGCTGGCTGGCTGAATAATGCATTATCCAGATTTATCAGGCAATCAGATCGACAGTGGCCCAGTGCTGGACTACATGAGAACATACATACTCTTTGTCAAGGTTCTGGTCGACCACATCTGACCACTTCAAGAGAGGATCACCATATTACACACCAAACACACTATAACCTCTCCACATCTGCCCGTGCCACCTGAGAACTCCCTGTGATATTCTGTATCATTCTCTGCCATTGGTGAGTGACTAGCATCACCCAGTCTAAGAGATTACCTTCCCATACGTAGGCTGCCATTAACATCACAACAAAAATGCCTGCTTTTGGAGTGGTACCATCAACAGGAAGCATGGACTGCTGACTGCATTGTTTTCAGCAATGATTTACTATTCTGCACTACCTTGGAAACTGTCATTAGTAAGCATGGCAGCGACCTGAGGAGAGGACCCATTCTTCCAATGTTTAGCAGAGACACAGTGATGTTCCTCCTGGCATCATGGTATGGGGAACCGAGAGGTATGACTTAAATAGTCATGGCACAATAGTAAGCCATGGACATCCTACACCCTCATGTGTTAGATCTCATGCGGCAGTATCAAGGTGCCTTTTGTTGCCTGAGAGGTCAACTTTGTCCCAGTGCCAGTATCCACAAACCAGTTACACTGTGTGTGTGTGTGTGTGTGTGTGTGTGTGTGTGTGTGTGTGTGTGTGTGTGTGTGTGTGTGTGTGTAGTTTTAAGAGAGGAAAGGGGTACATCGAACATATTTAAGTAGACAGCCATATCGTAGCGATAAGTCGCATACATGGAATATGCAAATAACTAACAGGTTCTCCAAATATGCCTTACAAGGTTTCGAGGGAACTATGTCATCTTTCTTCAGGGGAATCCCTTTAAGTTCCCTGAACATTTCAGTTACTCTTTTGTATGGGCTACATCAACGTGTTATGTTTCTAACAGGCCATCTCTGAATTCATTTGGTGTCTGTTGTCATGGCCACTTGATACAGACTTCAAACACTGGAACAATATTCTAGAACTGGTCACAGTAGCATTTTGCATCCGATTTCCTTTACAGATGGATAACATTTTCCCAACAACCTTCTTCTGCTCGCATTTCTTAATAATAATTTTACCTAATCACCCTGTTTCACGTACACAGCTTCTTAGTATTACCCTTAAATACTTATACAGTGTGGCATGATTTACAGAGGATGTTCCACAATTCCTATTACAGAATCCTAGGGGCTGTAGAGGGGACTTAGTTGATAAAGTGTTGATAAGCAACCCATGTCTACAAATGTACCATTCGGATAAAAAATAAATTTGAAGATCAGCTGGCTTTCAAATCTCTTGCTTCATGGTATCCACACAAACTGAGAAGAGGCACTTCGTAAGTCCTTCTTGTAATTATGGCAACTCATACCATTTTCCTATAACTACAAAACATCTGAGATAAGCTGGTATGTTCTCAGCTATTGGGGGGGGGGGGGGGGGGGCATGACTGTGGTGCTACACGAACGTACTGCACTCTCAATTTTCATGAGGACTACCTTCGCCATGTAAAAGATAACCTGATAATGAGTGCTCAAAACATTGCCCATGGAATGAGTTTTTGTTGAGCACATGGATCAGAGGTCATTGTCTCTGCTGTGTGCATACCATGAACTGGGGTCGTGCGAAATCAAATATATCAATGATAGGGATTTGTGTTTCTCAACAATTTGTTTTAAGAGTTCGTACCAGTACTGTTATTAGTATATCTACATTTATGCTTTGTGAGCAATTGCATAGTGCACGGTAGTGTAGGGTACTTTGCTCTAACATCAGCATCTCTTCTGTCCTATTCTGTGTGACTGAGTTTCTCTAAACTTTCCTGATAGGGTTTCATGAGCACAACACCCTATTTCTTCCAAAGGTTCTCATTTAAGTTTCCTGAGCACCTCTGTTAAACTTCTGTATAGGCTATAGAGACCTGTTACATTTCCTTCAATGTTTATGGTGAGATGTACTTTAAAAGGATTGCAAATAGTGGCGTAGTACTCTACAATATATTGCTCTGGCATCTAACATCTGGTCTCCATGAGAGATCCCCTGCATTTTCCTAGTAACATTACAGCAAATTTAAGTCTTGCATACACATCTCCTGTCACTGATTTCTTATATTCGTTGCAGTTCACGTGAAAACCTCGGCTGTAAACGGTAGTAAGGGACAGTCGATGAGAACAGAGTTATTACATGTAAAACATGGTATGTGATATTCTTTATTTATGTTAGTTGATAGTTCGACGATAAACTGAGAAATGGCTGCAGTTCTACCTCTAATTTCAGATTCTCACTAATTGGTGCTTAGCCATGATATGTGCATGTAAACAGTGGTAAGTGTCAAAAACATGGCTGTTAGTACTGGAAACGTGTGTGGTGTTCATGTCAGAAAAATGCTCAGGGTCGATTGGTACAAATCTGAGGATGATGTGGATAATAACAACACAGATTAATATCCTGAATATATTCTTGAATGCAAATGCAAATGGTTCAAATGGCTCTGAGCACTATGGGGCTCAACATCTGAGGTCATCAGTCCCCTAGAACTTAGAACTACTTAAACCTAACTAACCTATGGACGGCACACACGCCCATGCATGAGGCAGGATTCGAACCTGCGACTGTAGCAGTCACGCAGTTCCAGACTGTAGCCCCTAGAACCGCATGGGCACCCTGGCCAGCTTGCAAATGCATTTCAGAAGTTGTTGTCAATGACGTAAATCTGAATATTTATTTAAGCAAGTAAACAATATTAAGTTGCGTTTCTTACCATTGTTTACATGAATTTAAGTGGTAGTATTATGACAGAAATGTCAAGTTTTATCCTTCACGTTATTCACATATTCTAGTTAGGTGACAAAAAAATTAATTTCATATCCTGCTGACTTATAGATTACTTTTTGAGGTTGTTATACTTTACTTTTGCAAAAACTGTTAATTCAAGTCTTTTCCTCCTAAACTGAAACAATTGGGACCTTTTAAATTTGTACATTTGAGCTGTTTCATGGTGATGTTTTGCTAACTTTCCCAGGAAGTGAACACTGGTAAGTCGAAGCTAACCCATGTTCAATGTGCTCAGTTCACAAGTAAACGTTAGGTATCCACTGACACATTTCTAATAATATGTTTTTGGGAAGAACTTCCAATTCTAAAAATATGTCATTACTCTAGAAATGTTTGAAAACAAAGACTTGTCTGAATTAAAATACACAATGAATGTGTGTCAAAAACACTGCTTTTCTTTAGTAATCACTCTGTTCAAGATGGTCATATAGTTCCTACTGTGAATTACAAACCAAAGTAGATCTCAGAGTAGCAAGATCTTGTACACAGTACATGCAAAATATCCTAACCGAAAACCTCAATTAATAAATAAATCATATTTACAAACACAAATTACTGTCTATCTAATTACATAAGACTTTCATGAGTAATTGTTATGTGTGCAAGAGTCACCTAGACTAAACAAATTGAAGTGACAGTAATCTGCGAAAAAGTTAGAATGTGATGCCAAATTACTATTTATGTTTTCATGGCCAGCCACGGTGGTCTTGCGGTTCTAGGCGCCCAGTCCGGAACCATGCGACTGCTACGGTCGGAGGTTCGAATGCTGCCTCGGGCATGGATGTGTGTGATGTCCTTAGGTTAGTTAGGTTTAAGTCGTTCTAAGTTCTAGGGGACTAATGACCACAGCAGTTGAGTCCCATAGTGCTCAGAGCCATTTCAACCATTTTTGTTTTCATGTAAACAGTAATCCGCATTTTTCAGCCCAAAACAAACTATTCACAAAATACTCACAAGCAAACTATTCAAAACTATCAGCTCACAGTATCCATGTGAAAATAAGATGGTATAAGGTTTCTCCACATTCTGGCAATTGTACTGAAACCCATTCTCCATTAACTAATTTTCCTTTACAGTTACCATTTGTTATAACTGGGATTTGTTTCTACATAACTTTAACTTGGTAATCAAATAGAGGCAGCAGCCACAACTTTTGGTTACCTACTTCATAGCTGATCACAATCACTCCATTATACTACATACACTGAGGTTACAAAAGTCATGGAGTACTCCTAATATCATGTCAGATCTCCTTTTGCCAGCGTAGTGCAGCAACTCGACATGGCATGGACTCAACTAGTCGTTGGAAGTCTCCTGCAGAAATATGGAGCCATGCTACCTCGATAGTCCTCTCTAATTGCGAAAGTGTTGCCACTGTAGGATTTAGTGCGTGAACTGACTTATCGAGTATGTCCCATAAATGTTCGATAGGATTCATGTCAGGCAATATAGGTGACCAGATAAACCGGTTATATTGTCTAGAATGTTCTTCAAACCAGTCGCGAAAATTGTGGCCTGGTGAGATGGCGCATTGTCTTCCAGAAAAATTCCATCGTTGTTTGGGAACTTCAGGTCTATAAATGGCTGCAAATGGTCTCCAACTGGCCGAAAATAACCAGGACCCCGACAGTTCCATGAAAACACAGTCCACACAATTATGGAGCCACCGCCAGCTTCCCCAGTGCCTTGTTGACAACTTGGGTCAATGGCTTCATGGGATCTGCACCACGCTCGAACGGTACCAACAGCTCTTACCAACTGAACTCGGCACTCAGGTGACCATGTCACGATTTTCCAGTCGTCCAGAGTCCAACTGATATGGTCAATAGCCTACGAGAGGCACTGCAAACGATGTCGAGCAGCTAGCAAAGTCACTCATGTCAGTCGTCTGCTGCTGTAGCTCATTGACGCCAAATTTTGCCGCACTGTCCTAACGGATACGTTCGTTGTACGCCTCTGTTCTCTGCAGTTATTTCACACAGGGTCGCTGACAACTCTACGCAAACGCCCCTGCTCTCGGACGTTTTGTGAAGGCCAACGGCCACTGTGTTGTCTAAGGTGAGAGGTAATGCCTGAAATCTGGTATTCTCGGCACACTCTTGACCCTGTGGATATCAGAATATTGAATTCCCTAACGGTTTGCGAAATGAAATGCCCCATGTATCTAGCTAAAACTACCATTCTGGCTTCAAAGTCTGTTAATTCCCGTCGTGAGGCCATAATCACGTTGGAAACCTTTTCACACGAATCAGTAGAGCACAAATGACAGTCCCACCAATGCACTGCCCTATTATACTTCGTGTACGCTGTACTAAGGCCATCTTTATATGTGCATGTCGCTATCCCATTAGTTTCGTCATCTGTGTGTTTATTCTTATTTTACAAATTTTAAATTATGTATTTCAGCCGTGTCTCATTACAGAAGTTTCAGATCAAATTACATTTCTTCTTGTAGTGACCATACCTTCAGTTACTCACATAGATTATTTATACCTGTCTGTGTACATATATATCACATACTCAATTAATACAAACTGTTACATTTCTTGACTACATATCCCTCACCCTGACAATCATCACCATATATCTCACAATAATTCAACACTTCTCATAATATCTTTTAGTCTTCCTCGATACAATCTTATCATAATCATTATCACAATAATTCATGAAGAATGCGTTTTCCTTATTTCCTGACAGCAAGCCTCAATACTACAACTAGCAATTACCTGACAACACCATGAACACAGTACATCAATACCCACAGAAACATTTGCTTGCTGTAGATAAAATGTTCTAATACTTTTTCAACATTACATTTATCTGTATTAAGACAACAGTATACATTGTCTAGTCTTCCTCATATTTTCAGTTACATTATGTGGTTTAATTTTGCAAAGAACTTCTCTTTTTCCACTAGTTTTGAAATATTTTAAAGTCTGAATGTGATAAGTCTCAAAACGCTTGATCATATGAAATTTTAGCTATACAGGATTTTATTTCCTATATAACACTTAAAAACAGCCTGTTCTGCTAAAACAATGATAATGAAATTTTGATTTCACAAGAATAACATCACTGTTCAAACACTGGTCTCACTTTCTGTGTTTTACATTAAATACTTTAGCACAGCAATTTTGATGACAAAAGCATAATACATATTTAACTGTCATCCAAACTACTAGCAGAATTCACTGTCAAAAAAAATCATCATCAAATCATGTATAAGTTGAGCTATAAACATGAATTTATTAAAAAATATAAGAGAGGATATAAGCAACAGAAACAGATAACAAAGAAAGATAAATAGAAAAAAATACAGAAATAATTCAGCATGAAAGAATGAAAAATGGTAAAGTTGTATTTGACTTAGGCCCCTGTACTTACCAGGCACATGATATATAAACAGTGGATGTCCCCAAAAAAGTCAGACAAAATAACAAGTATCTTAAAACACATAATATACCAATCAACATTTACTTCATGAAATATTACATACATTATAAACCAGGTAACTGCATAATTATGATCAAAATATGGAAACAAACTTCTGTGGCTGAGTAAAATGTAGTATTCAGAAATAGTTGAAGAAATGATGCAGGGCAAAAAACAAAAATGAAAAATAGTGCTACATTGCTCTGAGCCTTCTCTTCGTTTGGCATATAACTCACATGAATAATGGGCCTATCTGGGCAATCATGCACCCCGATTTACTCAGTAATTCACTAATCTGCCTGTCATCTGGAGCTGTTTCGAATCAGATTAGATTAGAGATGAATTTTTTGATATACCACAGCATTAACTCATCGGATAACACTGACTTTCCTTATTATATACTTCGTAGAAAAATTATTTGCAACATTACTGTCTTT
The DNA here is from genome assembly GCF_023897955.1 of Schistocerca gregaria. Classification (NCBI taxonomy): domain Eukaryota; kingdom Metazoa; phylum Arthropoda; class Insecta; order Orthoptera; family Acrididae; genus Schistocerca; species Schistocerca gregaria. The sequence goes on from NC_064931.1 coordinate 756,230,050, forward strand.
TACATTCAACATGTTCTTTTCATTAATTCGATTTTCTCGTACCAAAATTTAGTTCGTTATAAATAGTTTAACAAAATTACGATTTTCTCTACCAGTCCAATTTTGGACAATATTTAGCTTATACTTTTGAATAAAAATACCCCATTTGCATCGTTTTTATAGACGAATCTCTTTTCATGCAGATCAGACTGAATTTTTCATTTATTGAAATACAACCTTTTTGTTGTTCTTCCACTAGATTTCACTACTTTTTCTAAGATACGCAGATTATCTTTACTTGTCTTAACATTGTTTGATTATATTTTCCTACTCACTACTCCTCCATTGTACTGCATTAAGTACCACTTTCGTTAAAATTGTGGTGAATTTTTTGAGAAAATATCAGTGTCATTTTCCTCTTATTTAATACTTTCTCATGAAATTTTCGACTGAACATATTTTTTTAAAAAAATTACATCTTTTCCTTCAACCAAAAAACTTCAGTTTCGATATACACTCCTGGAAATTGAAATAAGAACACCGTGAATTCATTGTCCCAGGGAGGGGAAACTTTATTGACACATTCCTGGGGTCTGATACATCACATGATCACACTGACAGAACCACAGGCACATAGACACAGGCAACAGAGCATGCACAATGTCGGCACTAGTACAGTGTATATCCACCTTTCGCAGCTACGCAGGCTGCTATTCTCCCATGGAGACGATCGTAGAGATGCTGGATGTAGTCCTGTGGAACGGCTTGCCATGCCATTTCCACCTGGCGCCTCAGTTGGACCAGCCTTCGTGCTGGACGTGCAGACCGCGTGAGACGACGCTTCATCCAGTCCCAAACATGCTCAATGGGGGACAGATCCGGAGATCTTGCTGGCCAGGGTAGTTGACTTACACATTCTAGAGCACGTTGGGTGGCACAGAATACATGCGGACGTGCATTGTCCTGTTGGAACAGCAAGTTCCCTTGCCGGTCTAGGAATGGTAGAGCGATGAGTTCGATGACGGTTTGGATGTACCGTGCACTATTCAGTGTCCCCTCGACGATCACCAGAGGTGTACGGCCAGTGTAGGAGATCGCTCCCCACACCATGATGCCGGGTGTTGGCCCTGTGTGCCTCGGTCGTATGCAGTCCTGATTGTGGCGCTCACCTGCACGGCGCCAAACACGCGTACGACCATCATTGGCACCAAGGCAGAAGCGACTCTCATCGCTGAAGACGACACGTCTCCATTCGTCCCTCCATTCACGCCTGTCGCGACACCACTGGAGGCGGGCTGCACGATGTTGGGGCGTGAGCGGAAGACGGCCTAACGGTGTGCGGGACCGTAGCCCAGCTTCATGGAGACGGTTGCGAATGGTCCTCGCCGATACCCCAGGAGCAACAGTGTCCCTAATTTGCTGGGAAGTGGCGGTGCGGTCCCCTACGGCACTGCGTAGGATCCTACGGTCTTTGCGTGCATCCGTGCGTCGCTGTGGTCCGGTCCCAGGTCGACGGGCACGTGCACCTTCCGCCGACCACTGGCGACAACATCGATGTACTGTGGAGACCTCACGCCCCACGTGTTGAGCAATTCGGCGGTACGTCCACCCGGCCTCCTGCATGCCCACTATACGCTCTCACTCGAAGTCCGTCAACTGCACATACGGTTCACGTCCACGCTGTCGCGGCATGCTACCAGTGTGAAAGACTGCGATGGAGCTCCGTATGCCACGGCAAACTGGCTGACACTGACGGCGGCGGTGCACAAATGCTGCGCAGCTAGCGCCATTCGACGGCCAACACCGCGGTTCCTGGTGTGTCCACTGTGCCGTGCGTGTGATCATTGCTTGTACAGCCCTCTCGCAGTGTCCGGAGCAAGTATGGTGGGTCTGACACACCGGTGTCAATGTGTTCTTTTTTCCATTTCCAGGAGTGTAATTATAACCTTTCACAAATATTATGTTACAATTATCAATTTGCTTGTTACAATATCCATCCTGGTTTCCATTTTTTAAACCAATTTCAGCACTTGTTAATTCAACAAATTGCTCTGCAGTTTTAGATTCAAACTTTTTTAGCTGCTCCCCATTGCCTAATTTCAATACTGTTAACTGTTTGCTATTAGTTTCTGTTTCTGACAATTACTCGCTTTTGGTGTTTTTAATTCCAAAATATATCATTACTTCTTTCCATTTTCGCTTTTAGTTCCGGAAACTGTTCTGCAATCAGTCTCATAAACTCTGTCACTCAGGCATTTTTCTCTTTCTCCCCGCACTGCTAATAGACCGATCGAAATCTGAAACCCCCTTCCATCACATCTATTCACCTACAATTCTACAGTTCATCTTTAACGTCTGACACTGTCATTCTCTCTTTACATAACATGCTGATCGTTGACATAAACAGAAAAAGGTTATTTGTATTAATATTATCGTAACTTTAGTCCAATAGTCATACATTAGCAAAACAATCTGTGACTTTATCTTCTGTTTTCTCGAACTTTTATATGTGGTCCTCCTGCTCTTTTCTGACTTTAAAAATCTGCAAATAATTATTTTTTAAATGTCAAATTGAATAATTTTAAATCCCAACTCAGAGCTCCCATATTTAATATCTCATCTTATCTAAATTACCCCAAAGTAATAATAATGGTATCAGCTCAGTATGATCAGCTGGTGTGTCTTTTTGGAGTAATATCATTTCTACAGCTTTGTATGCAAGTGACAGGGATAGAGATGTTAAATTATTTAATCCCAATACAGTGTTGGCAACCAACCTATTCTTGTGTGCTCATTCATGTTATGGCAATGAGTATTGTGTTTTAGTGTCATCTTAATCTTTACTTCACGCTTTGCTTTGTTTTTATGACAAATTGCAGAGTTTCTCTTTCACAAAAGAGACCAGATATCTGAAAGCAAAAACTTATTTCAGACTATACAGAATGTGGACAAAGGAAACGCCTACAATGTGCGGACTTTTCGACTCTGTAAGCGCAGAACAGGGAATCAGTGATCATAAGGCCGTTGCAGCATCCCTGAGTATGGAAGTAAATAGGAATATAAAAAAAGGGAGGAAGGTTTATCTGTTTAGCAAGAGTAATGGAAGGCAGATTTCAGACTACCTAACAGATCAAAACGAAAATTTCTGTTCCGACACTGACCATGTTGAGTGTTTATAGAAAAAGTTTAAGGCAATCGTAAAATTTGTTTTAGACAGGTACGTGCCGAGTAAAACTGTGTGGGACGGGAAAAACCCACCGTTGTTCAACAACAAAGTTAGGAAACTACTGCGAAAGCAAAGAGAGCTTCATTGCAAGTTTAAACGCAGCCAAAACCTCTCAGACAAACAGAAGCTAAATGATGTCAAAGTTAGTGTAAGGAGGGCTATGCAAGAAGCGTTCAGTGACTTCGAAAGTAAAATTCTATGTACCGACTTGACAGAAAATCCTAGAAAGTTCTGATCTTACGTTAAATCAGTAAGTGGCTCGAAACAGCATATCCAGACACTCCGAGATGATGATGGCATTGAAACAGAGGATGACATGCGTAAAACTGAAATACTAAACACCTTTTTCCAAAGCTGTTTCACAGAGGAAGACCGCACTGGAGTTCCTTCTCTAAATCCTCGCACAAACGAAAAAAATGCTGACATCGAAATAAGTGTCCAAGGAATAGAAAAGCAACTGGAATCACTCAACAGAGGAAAGTCCATTGGACCTGACGGGATGCCAATTCGATTCTACACAGAGTATGCAAAAGAACTTTCCCCCCTTCTAACAGCCGTGTACCGCAAGTCTCTAGAGGAACGGAAGGATCCAAATGATTGGAAAAGAGCACAGGTAGTTCCAGTCTTCAAGGGTCGTCGAGCAGATGCGCAAAACTATAGACCTATATCTCTGACGTCGATCTGTTGTAAAATTTTAAAACACGTTTTTTGCTAGTGTATCATGTCGTTTCTGGAAACCCAGAATCTACTCTGTAGGAATCAACATGGATTCCGGAAACAGCGATCGTGTGAGACCCAACTCGCTTTATTTGTTCATGAGACCCAGAAAATATAAGATTCAGGCTCCCAGGTAGATGCTATTTTCCTTGGCTTCCGGAAGGCACTCGATACAGTTCCGCACCGTCGCCTGATAAACAAAGTAAGAGCCTACAGAATATCAGACCAGCTGTGTGGCTGGATTGAAGAGTTTTTAGCAAACAGAACACAGTATGTTGTTCTCAATGGAGAGACGTCTACAGACTTTAAGTAAACTCTGCCATGCCACAGGGGAGTGTTATGGGACCATTGCTTTTCACAATATATATAAATGACCTGGCAGATAGTGTCGGAAGTTCCATGCGGCTTTTCGCGGATGATTCTGTAGTATACAGAGAAGTTGCAGCGGAATGCATGAAGATCTGCAGCGGATAGGCACTTGGTGCAGTGAATGGTTGGGTTGGGGTTGTTTGGGGGAAGAGACCAAACAGCGAGGTCATCAGTCTCATCGGATTAGGGAAGGATGGGGAAGGAAGGTGGCTGTGCCCTCTCAAAGGAACCATCCCACTATTTTCCTGGAGTGATTTAGGGAAATCACGGAAAACCTAAATAAGGATGGCCGGACACGGGATTGAACCGTCGTCCACCCGAATGCGAGTCCAGTGTGCTACCATCGCGCCGCAGGTAGTGGCAACTGACCCTTAACGTAGATAAATGTAATGTATTGCGAATACATAGAAAGAAGGATCCTTCATTGTATGATTATATGATAGCGGAAAAAACACTGGTAGCACTTACTTCTGTGAAATATCTGGGAGTATGCGTGCGGAATGATTTGAAGTGGAATGATCATATAAGCTTAATTGTTGGTAAGGCGGGTGCCAGGTTGGGATTCATTGGGAGAGTCCTTAGAAAATGTAGTCCATCAACAAATTAGGTGGCTTACGAAACACTCGTTCGACCTATACTTGAGTATTGCTCATCAGTGTGGGATCTGTATCAGGTCGGGTTGACAGAGGAGATAGAGAAGATCCAAAGAAGAGCGGCGCGTTTCGTCACAAGGTTATTTGGTAAGCGTTACTGAGATGTTTAGCAAACTCAAGTGGCGGACTCTGCAAGAGAGGCGCTCTGCATCGCGGTGTAGCTTGCTGTCCAGGTTTCGAGAGGGTGCGTTTCTGGATGAGGTATCGAATATATAGCTGCCCCATACTTATACCTCCCGAGGAGATCACGAATGTAAAATTAGAGAGATTCGAGCGCACACAGATGCTTTCCGGCAGTCGTTCTTCCCGCGAACCATACGCGACTCGAACAGGAAAGGGAGGCAATGATAATGGCACATAAAGTGCCCTCCGTCACACACCGTTGGGTGGCTTGCGGATAATAAATGTAGATGTAGATGTAGAAATAAGAACATCAGATAACACTTTCTATCAGCAGAATCATTTGCTATATGAAAGGAGATAACTGTAGTTTTGGCATTATTATGTATTGAAAAGTAAAAACATAGCGGATTAGGTAAAAATAGGCTGTTTATTGGCTTCTAAACATTATTTGTTGTGTTTGTATGCACACAATTTATTCAGTATATAAATGCCTTTTTTATAATGTTTGGGCAACACTTTTTCTATTGTTTCATTTCCGAGTAGTTTATCATACAAAATTTGTCAATAATATGCATTACGAATTTTTGTTTTCCCCTTAATATAAATGATGGTTACTTAATTCTGGTAGTATATTTAGACATTTTATATCATGGATGCTATCTTGTAACTGCAGTTTCAAAATTCCAGACGGGGCTAAGCGGATTGATGTTGTTTTGAGATTCCATCTAGTGAGAACACACCATCATTTGACAGTGATATCACCTTCCATTCTGTCCCAGTCTTTTGATTTTCAATGTCATTTAATCTTAAACATTTATATTTTTTAACAGGAATGATTAGGTCCATATTGTTTGAACATATGAAACATGACATTTCTGGGAACATCCATTTCTTTAAGGTGCTATCTAAAACAGTCACAAACAGGCACTGCTGGAAATCAATCTGATAACACAGTCCTATACTACATACCTAAACTCCTGTTTGTTTAAAACTGCAGCACCCAGAGGAGTAGTATAAACCACTCATAATTGAGGATGTGTAGAGCCCTGAAATTCTAATAACACATTAAGACGGCAGAGAGATGACGTGTACATAGTCCCAGCAACACCCTCTTTTGTCGGACCAGACAGGTCAATGTTAAACCATCCTCCAATTGTGCAGAGCTGTCAAACGAAAATGAGAGATCATACACAGCAACCAGTGGGTATTGGACCATGCAATGTGACCATAGTGTGAGATGACTGCAACCTTGTCCACATAACATAACTGATAGAACAGCTTCAGCCACAGTGTTGCCTTGACATTGGAGCACTGCAACGGGTGTGGGCATGCATGCATCGACATTTCAACGCTGTCTGTTGAAGGCTGCTCTGGCAGCATATACACCAGTGTACTATTGCGCTGACATTCATTGACCAAAACCACTAACACCTCAGACTGTGTTGTGCTCGTGACTGTGACCAGCATGCTGAGTGGTAAAATGAAATATTTTCAGAAGAATCCTGCTTCAGTTTGTCTTACAGTGCTAGCTACATGTGTGTTAGATGCTACCAAGGTTAACTCAACTGGTCAGTCTACATTGTTGAGCGGCATAAGGGACAAACTCCGAGTGTGATGGTTTGACGCACGAATGGATATAATATGTAATCTCACCTCCTTTATATTGAGCGCAGTCTCAATACCTGCTGCTACATCAGGGTGCTTTTAGAGCTCAATGTTTGCCCCTCCTCCAGGCAGTTTCATGTGCTATATTTTAACAGGACGATGGCTGACAACATATAACAAGGAATATGTGAGCCTTCTTTGAAGAATGACAGATACCACTACTTCCATGGCCTGGATGTTTGCCAGACATGTCATCCATCATACATGTCTGTTATATGATCAGTTGCCAAGTTATTTGTTCTGGCACTCCTGCAACCACTGTCAATACTTTGTGAACATTTATGAATTCTCACAGTCTAGTACATGTACAGTTATGTGATTCTAGTCATATCCTTAATCTATAGGATACATTTCATTGTAATCACGTATCTCTACTTGGTGTTGCAATACTCACAAACAGTAGCGTATTTATAACATGCTAACAGTTACGATAGTTCTTTACATTGATTCACATATTTTTGGCAATTAATTCTAATACCTATTAGTGATTTTAAAAAGTTTGTGTAACAACATGTATTTCAAATTTCTCCCTAGTTTCAATGATATCTGAATACTTTATTTTTATTACAAATTGACATTTCTTCAATTCATAATTTTGATATTTTATATAATTAATGTTCCATAAGTACAGGGTGCCACCATTTGTCCATATTTGTGTGGCACTGGTTTAAATGCTCATAGGTATTGAAACATTTGCTTTTTATCAAAACAACTGTTCTTCGTTAAAACAAAATAAAATTATATTTTCTAACTGTGGCTAATAGATTATTAGTATAGCAGTTTTGGCTACATATAATATGAAAAACATATTTCAGATCTCAACCTAGACTAGTCCACACTAATTGTATAGTAATTACGATTGTTGCACATAATATTTTGTTCCTTTGTTTCACCAACTAACTCAGAAGTAACAACAAAATTACGTATGCACAGAATGTCTATTTCACTAGTAAAATGTGACTGAATACACTATTAATGCCCAACATATCTGTTAAATCTCACATTGTACGCTGCAGTCGTGGGATACCTCTTACTATCGTGCTGGACCTCCTTTGTCACAATATAGTGCAGCAGCTCGACATGGAATGAACTCAAAAAGTCGTTGGAAGATCCCTTCAGTAATATTGAGCCATGTTGCCCCAATAGCTGTCCATAACTGCGAAAGTGTTGCCGGTGTAGCATTTTGTGAATGACTTGACCTCTCGATTATGTCCCATAAATTTACAATGGGATTCATGTTAGGCGATCTGGGTGGCGAAATCAATTGCTCAAACTGTCCAGAATGTTCTTCAGATCAGCTGTAGGCAGTGACATGTCCCATTATCATCCATAAAACAAACCATCGTTGTTTCGGAACGTGAAGTCACGAGTGGCTGCAAATGATCTTCAAGTAGTTGAACATAACAAGGACCCAGCTCACTACATTCAAACACAGTCCACACCACTGCAGAGCCACCGCCAGCTTGCACAGTGCCTTGTTGACAATCTGGATTTATGGCTACCTTCAGCTCTTACCAACTGAAATCGGGACTCATCTGACTAGGCCATAGCTTTCCACTCATCTAGGGTCCAACTGATATGGTCACAATGCCAGGACAGGTGGTGCAAGCGATGTGGTGTTGTTAGGAAAGGCACTTTCGACTGTCGTCTACCCCCACAGCCCACTGACTCCAAATCTGACTGCACTGTCCTAACGGATATGTTCGTCGTACATAGCCACTCTGATTTCTGCGATTATTTCATACAGTGTTGCTTTTCTGTTAGCACTGACAACTCTACGCAAATGCCACTGCTCTCGTTTGTTAAGTAAAGGTCGTTAGCCACTGCATTGTCCATGGTGAGATGTAATGCCTGAAATTTGATATTCTCAGCACACTCTTGATCTTGTGGACGTCAGAATTTTGAAATTTCTGATAGTTTCCGTAATGGAATGTCCCCAGCATCTGGCTCCAACTGCAATTCCGCTTTCAAAGTCTGTTCATTCCAATTGTACTGTCATAATCACGTCGGAAACATTTTCACACGAATAATATGAGTGCAAATGACAGCTCTGCAAATGCACTGTACTTTAACACCTTATGTAAATAATACAACCACCATCTACACTCCTGGAAATGGGAAAAAGAACACATTGACACCGGTGTGTCAGACCCACCATACTTGCTCCGGACACTGTGAGAGGGCTGTACAAGCAATGATCACACGCACGGCACAGGGGACACACCAGGAACCGCGGTGTTGGCAGTCGAATGGCGCTAGCTGCGCAGCATTTGTGCACCGCCGCCGTCAGTGTCAGCCAGTTTGCCCGTGGCATACGGAGCTCCATCGCAGTCTTAACACTGGTAGCATGCCGCGACAGCGTGGACGTGAACCGTATGTGCAGTTGACGGACTTTGAGCGAGGGCGTATAGTGGGCATGTGGGAGGCCGGGTGGACGTACCGCCGAATTGCTCAACACGTGGGGCGTGAGGTCTCCACAGTACATCGATGTTGTCGCCAGTGGTCAGCGGAACGTGCACGTGCCCGTCTACCTGGGACCGGACCGCAGCGACGCACGGATGCACGCCAAGACCGTAGGATCCTACGCAGTGCAGGTGAGCGCCACAATCAGGACTGCATACGACCGAGGCACACAGGGCCAACACCCGGCATCATGGTGTGGGGAGCGATCTCCTACACTGGCCGAACACCTCTGGTGATCGTCCAGGGGACACTGAATAGTGCACGGTACATCCAAACCGTCATCGAACCCATCGTTCTACCATTCCTAGACCGGCAAGGGAACTTGCTGTTCCAACAGGACAATGCACGTCCGCATGTATCCCGTGCCACCCAACGTGCTCTAGAAGGTGTAAGTCAACTACCCTGGCCAGCAAGATCTCCGGATCTGTCCCCCATTGAGCATGTTTGGGACTGGATGAAGCGTCGTCTCACGCGGTCTGCACGTCCAGCACGAACGCTGGTCCAACTGAGGCGCCAGGTGGAAATAGCATGGCAAGCCGTTCCACAGGACTACATCCAGCATCTCTACGATCGTCTCCATGGGAGCATAGCAGCCTGCATTGCTGCGAAAGGTGGATATACACTGTACTAGTGCCGACATTGTGCATGCTCTGTTGCCTGTGTCTATGTGCCTGTGGTTGTGTCAGTGTGATCATGTGATGTATCTGACCCCAGGAATGTGTCAATAAAGTTTCCCCTTCCTGGGACAATGAATTCACGGTGTTCTTATTTCAATTTCCAGGAGTGTATATGTGTGTGTCGCTATCCCATAACTTTTATGTACACTTCCAGTTACACTACTGGCCATTAAAATTGCTACACCACGAAGATGACGTGGTGCTACAGACGCGAAATTTAACTAACAGGAAGAAGATGCTGTGATGTGCAAATGATTAGCTTTTCAGAGCATTCACACATGGTTGGCGCCGGTGGCGACACCTACAACATGCTCACATGCGGAAAGTTTCCAACCGATGTCTCATACACAAACAGCAGTTGACCGGCGTTGCCTCGTGAAACGTTGTTGTGATGCCTCGTGTAAGGAGGAGAAATGCGTACCATGACGTTTCCGACTTTGGTAAAGGTCGGATTGTAGCCTATCACGATTGCGATTTATTGTATCGCGACATTGCTGGTCGCGTTGGTCGAGATTCAATGACTGTTAGCAGAATATGGAATCGTTGGGTTCAGGAGGGTAATACGGAACGCCGTGCTGGATCCCAAAGGCCTCGTATCACTAGCAGTCGAGATGACAGGCATCTTATCCGCATGGCTGTAATGGATCGTGCAGCCACGTCTCGCTCCCTGAGTCAACAGATGGGGACGTTTGCAGGACAACAACCATCAGCACGAACAGTTCGACGACGTTTGCAGCAGCATGGACGATCAGCTCGGAGAGCATGGCTGCAGTTACCCTTGACGCTGCATCACAGACAGCAGCACCTGGGATGCTGTACTCAATGACGAACCTGGGCGCAAGGATGGCAAAACGTCATTTTTTCGGATGAATTCCTGTTCTGTTTACAGCATCATGATGGTCGCATCCGTGTTTGGAGACATCGCGGTGAACGCACATTGGAAGCGTGTGTTCGTCATCGCCATACTGGCGTATCATCCGGCGTGATGGTATGTGGTGCCATTGGTTACACGTCTCGGTCACCTCTTGTTCACATTGATGCCACTTTGAACACTGGACATCACATTTCAGATGTATTACGACCCGTAGCTCTACCCTTCATTCGATCCCTGCGAAACCCTACGTTTCAGCAAGATAATGCACGACCACATGTTGCAGGTCCTGTACAGGCCTTTCTGGGTACAGAAAATGTTCGACTGCTGCCCTGGCCAGCACATTCTCCAGATCTGTCACCAACTGAAAACGTCTGGTCAATGGTGGCCGAGCAACTTGCTTGTCACAATACGCCAATCACTACTTTTGATGAACTGTGATATCGTGTTGAAGCTGCAGGGGCAGCTGTACCTGTACACGCCATCCAAGCTCTGTTTGAGTCAATGCCCAGGCGGACAAAGGCCGTTATTACGGCCAGAGGTGGTTGTTCTGGGTACTGATTTCTCAGGATCTATGTACCCAAGTTGTGTGAAAATGTAATCACATGTCAGTTCTAGTATAATGCATATGTCCAATGAATGCCTGTTTATCATCTGCATTTCTTCTTGGTGTAGCAATTTTAATGACCAGTAGTGTATTTTGGGTATTATGGGCATTGAGTTTAGATCTTAAGTTAAAATTGTTTACATTTTCTTTAGCATATTTTCTTTAGATATACATGGCAGGCAGCGACATTATCTTCAGTTCCTTAAAAAAAAATTGCAGTTTTGTCTTGGTACTACACCTAATATACCTCCAACTGCTTTCATCTGCCACTCAGAGATGGTGCTTGAACTCACAGACTTTCACCAAAGTAATACTCCATACTGCAGTTGTGAATTAAATTATAACACTTTTACTAATAATATGTCTCAGCTTGTGAAGCAGTGAGAGAGTATGATCAAGTTTGCCACATAGATAATTTGTATGCGTATTGCAAGTGAGTTTTGATTCAAATGCAATCCCAGTAATTTAATACTTTTTGTTTATTGTTTAAATGTCTTTAGGGTGAAGAAAACTTCTTTAGTTTAATATTATTTATAAGTAAAAGATTGGCCCTGTCCCAGTACCTGCTGATTTCAGTTATAACTTTGTTGTATTCTAAGACATCTTGCTCATAGTCTCCATCTGTAATTCATGTCATGACATCAGCATACAGTACGTTGTCACATGGCATGTAATTGGGAAGACATTAATATGCACAATGAAGGAAGGCCCAAGCACTGAGCTGTGAGGGGGATTCCTCTCTTTATTTTCATGGGTGTTGACATTTGGTTGTCTGTGTTTACTAATTGTATCCTACTGCTTAAGTATGACTCAGGTACTTGTAATGGCTTATCTACAACATCATAATCTTCTAGCTTTTTTATTATTAGATCGTATGACAGAACCAATTAAATGTAACTGTGATGCATTAGTGAGTTTCTTGTTCTCAAATTCATCAGATATGTTACCAAGGAGACACTCTATAGCATTTTTTGTTGATAGCTGAGATTATAAGCGAAACTGACTATTACTCAGTAATTTATTACTTTCAAAGTAACTGAAAATTTGCATATGTATACCATTTTCTATGACTTTTGATATAATAGGAACTATTGATAAGGGTCTATAATTTTTTAGCATTTCTCTTTCACCTTTCTTATAAATTGGGAGTGAAACTGTCATTTTCAAACATTCGAGGAATACACTTTCATCGAGAATACAATTTGTCAGATATGTTAGTAGCAGCATTTTCGCAAAGGCTAGTTCTTTAATACTACTGTTACTAACCCTATGGTTGTCCGCTGTTTTTGATTTTTAAGTTCATTTGTAGATTTTATGCTGTTATTTGATGTGATTTACGAGCAGAGAAGTTTTGGCAGCTGGTTTTGGTTGCTTAAGCAGAGACACAGCAGCTGACAATTAATAGAATTATTTGTAGCATATGGAAAATGGGATCTAGTACCGTTTATAAGGTATTCATTATGGGCATTACAATCTATCAGGAATGTGGTTTTTCCTTTGCCCATATTGATCTCACCTATTTTTAATATTCCAAGCTGCTTGACAGGTGTTTTTTGAGCCTTTGATATATTCATCACCTACTTCTCATTTAGCGGATTTTATTTCATATGTGTACAGCTTCTTAAGGGACATATAATGTTGCCTGGCTTCCTCACTTTTACTGCAATAATTTTTGTGCATAAGTTGCAGTATCCTTATTTGCTGAAGCTTCTCAGTGTACCACTCGTTAGAGTGCTGTGATTTCTGTCTGTTTTTTTTGGGGGGGGATTTTTTATGAGAAGTGGCAGTGCCTAGCTGTTAAATTTTTAATTATAGAGAAAAATATAGAAAAAAGTTCATCAAGACTTTTTATCTCTTGTTAATGAAAGTGTTTATTCACGAAAATTTCTTAGAGCTGTAAAATTGCATCAAACTTGCGAATACTATCACAGACTCTTCTGCTACAATGTGTTAATTTGAGATCTCCTATGACTGATACGCGCTTCTCTCTTCTAGTGTTAGCAGCAAAAGATTTCCAGAGTTTAGTATTTTTCCCCTGACTAGTATCTTCCTTATATTCAGTGTTAAAGATAATTTGTTTCCTCATTCTAACAACAGCTATAATTCTTTCAATAGCCTCAAAGAATGCTTCCTTTCACAGCTGATTTTATCAACCCAACAGATCCTCCATAGCAGTCTTGATTTGAAGTTATCCATCTAAGGTTAGCATCTGTATGTAATGCATAAGCAGTCACGTTTTTGGGAGTTCCAGCAAGACTTGGGTGTAGAGCTTATAACCAGGACTTGGAGGTCAAATATTGTATCTCTAGGTCTGTATTGTCTCTGAGGTATGTTATTCAGTGCCTTCCTGCTGAATAAAGAGGCTGTCAGAAACAAAACACAGATAAGTACAATACCTGTAATCCAACGTCCTGGGTGTAGTTTTCCTAAATAGTTTGCATCATACACTAGCTTTCAGAAGTATTCGAACTTCCGAAATTTACATTTGGTCGACGAACAAAACTGTTGAAACTCGTGAATCAGATATGGTGCATAGAACTATATCGCAAGTAACAAAACGCTTGCAGCACCAGCTAGGTAACAGTACATTAGTAGAACCCGACTGCTGTAAAGGAAAAGTAAACAACCCATTTAACAATGACACTCAAGTGAAAAAAATAATACTAATACTATTCTGCTTGCTGACAGCCACGCCAGATGGATTGCAGGAATGCCTAGCTACCAGCAAGATGTAAATATTGTTAGCATTATGAAACCTGGAGCTGGATTGCGGGAAATCTTGAAGGACTACAGTAACAAAAACAGTGTATTACAAAATCAGTGCCTTGTGATTCTAGACAGTGCAAATGATGTGTACAAAAATGAACTCAGAATTGTTACAACAATTCTAAGAGACACATTGAGTAAAATAGATGATCAAAATGCTATTGTAATAGGCATACCACATAGGCATGACCTTATGGCGTTTTTTATTATAAACAAGGAGATCAAAAAGACCAATATGACTTACAGACAGATTTTTCAACCCAATCCAAATACTTCTTTTCTCAGCATAGATGACCTGGAAGGAAAACACTTTACAGCACATGGCATGCATCTGAATAAAAGAGGCAAACCATCACTCAGAGAATTAAAGTGTTTCTGGGAAGCATTCATCATAGAAATGAGAACTGTGACACTACTGCACTGCCATCAGAAAAACAGGCATGTGTAGCATCGTACAAGGCCAACGCCATCGTAGGAGCGCAGAATTTCTTCTTTACATGCTGATCCAGAGGACGAGGAAGCTGTAACTGCATATACATATGCACCCACAACAACAACAATAGCAGTAGAGCACGCTCAAGCGCCATCAGCAGAAGAAGAAGAAGAAACAACTGCAAGTTCATCTGCACTCACAGCAATAATAGCAGTAGAAGATAAAGAAACACCACGAACAGAAGAAGAGGAAACAACTGCAAACGAAAAGTGTAGCGTAACAAGCAGGTGAAAAATAGTGCCATCATCCAATATGAAGGATTTTTTACCGTCAGGCACGAAGAGGAGGAAACCACAACGATATGTAGAACTAAATGTTTAACAGTATTTCATCAAAATATACAATTCATAAAGAATAAAGTTCAGCAACAAAAAAAAAACACTGAACAGTACCATTGTATTTTGTTTGTACAGATATGGACATTTTTTCCTCAAAACTCAATCAGAGCTTTAATAAGGTATATAGTCCAAAAAATAACATTCTCATATGTAGGAACTTAAATATCAGCATAACGAAATCAGATGATGTATTTGTAAGTACTAGAATATCCTCTGAAGCTGTGGAATAACATCACTCGCAAAATGTCCAACTAGAGTGATTAAACCATATTCCTCAATAACAGAATATGTAATTACAATGAAATGAACACCCTTGGCTGCTTACAGGCGTTGACATACGTCAAGGGGGACAGATGAAAATGTGTGCCGTAACCAGGACTCGAACGCGGGATCTTCTGCTTACATAGCAGACGCTCTATCCATCTGAGCCACCGAGGACACAGAGGATAGCGCGACTGCAGCGATTTATCTCTGGCACCCCCCCCCCCCCCCCCACACACCCCGAAACCCACATTCTCAACGTATTGTCCCGCGCTACATTCGTAATGCCCCGCTCATTATACTCATTACTCGCGGCGTGTTGCCGATTCCCGTAAGAGTTCGGGCACTGTTTGTGCATTCGCACAGAAGAAGAAGATAGTCAAGTGGCTGGTGAGCCTTAACTATATATTTACTAAGATGGTATCTGTTGTTCGGACATGTCCGAAATAACAGATACCATCGGTGACTAAGCAGCTCGTCAGAATGAAATTACAATGAAATGACGAGCTGCTCGGTCACCGATGGTATCTGTTCTTTCGAAACTGTCTGAAAGAACAGGTACCATCTTAGTAAATATAGCAGAATATGTATCAACAGACATAGAAAGAAAGCACTGCAGGTTACTTGTTCTAAATCTAGGCCTATCAGATCATCTCTGTCAGATATTAAAAGCAAATATTTACGCAGAAAAGTCTGCTAAAATTCATGCATACAAAACGGTCTTCTCAGAACCAAATCTATGTCAGTTCTCATTCCAGCTACAACATGAAAGGTGGGAGGAAGTGTATACAGAAAAAATGTAAACAATACGTTTAATAAGTTCATGACAATATTTAAACTAAAATTTGAGGAAGCATTCCCCAGAACATTGCATTCCATTGGAGCATCAAGAAAGATATATGGGTGACCAGAGGTATCAAAAAATTGTCTGAAAGTCTACGGTATCTCACATCAATAAAAATTAACCAGACTGGCCCAGGATTTTCACAGTTTTATAAAAATTACAGGAGAACTTATAGAAAGGTATTGGTAGCTGCAAACAATCTTGCAAACAGTAAAATATTAATGAAGGCAAATAATGAAAGGAAAGAAATCTGGAACATAATCAAACAGGAGACAGCAAATGTTGGACCAAAACACCTGGAAACACAGATTAAAAACGAAGATCGTCAAGTCAGCAACCCAAAGGAACTAGCAAACTTTGTGAATGAATACTTTAGCGCTATTACTACGAAACTGCAAGAGAAATTTCCAGACACATATTTTCTACACCACTAGGATCAGCATGCGCACTCAATGGTGCTCTTTCCAACAACCGAGGAAGGGGTGTCACTGGTAATACACCAATTAAATAATAAAACATCCTCAGGGTTAGATGAGATCCCACTCAGTGTCCTTAAGAAATGTATAAACAACGTAAAAAACCCTTAACCGTATTAATTAACAAGTCTTTCAAATCTGTCTGCTTTCCTGAATACTTGAAACAAACAAAAGTAATACTAATACTAAAAAGTGGTGATCCAGAAAATGTAGAAAACCATAGACCAATTTCTTTATTATCTTGCATTCCCAAAACAATAGAAAAATAGACTAATGAAGTACTTAAATAGATACAACCTTCTATGTAATGAACAATCTGGTTTCAGGCCCACAGAAGTACTTAGTCAGCTACAGCACACTTTACTAAAGTTGTACTTGAAACACTAGACAAGGGTGAGGATGCAAAAGGCTTTTTTTTATCTGTCAAAGGAATTTAACACAGTTGACCACAAAATTTCATTACACAATTTACTAACATTAGGAATAAGGAGTGTTGTTGTTGTGGTCTTCAGTCCTGAGACTGGTTTGATGCAGCTCTCCATGCTACTCTATCCTGTGCAAGCTTCATCTCCCAGTACCTACTGCAACCTTCATCCTTCTGAATCTGCTTACTGTATTCATCTCTTGGTCTCCCTCTACGATTTTTACCCTCCACACTGCCCTCCAATGCTAAACTGGTGATCCCTTGATGCCTCAGAACATGTCCTACCAACCGATCCCTTCTTCTGGTCAAGTTGTGCCACAAACTTCTTTTCTCCTCAATCCTATTCAATACTTCCTCATTAGTTATGTGATCTACCCATCTAATCTTCAGCATTCTTCTGTTGCACCACATTTCGAAAGCTTCTATTCTCTTCTTGTCCAAACTATTTATCGTCCATGTTTCACTTCCATACATGGCTACACGCCATACAAATACTTCAAGAAATGACTTCCTGACACTTAAATCTATACTCGATGTTAACAAATTTCTCTTCTTCAGAAACGCTTTCCTTGCCATTGCCTGTCTACATTTGATATCCTCTCTACTTCGACCATCATCAGTTATTTTTCTCCCCAAATAGCAAAATTCCTTTACTACTTTAAGTGTCTCATTTCCTAATGTAATTCCCTCAGCATCACCCGAGTTAACTCGACTACATTCCATTATCCTCGTTTTGCTTTTGTTGATGACCGCTTGCTCAATATACAGAATGAATAACATCGGGGAGAGGCTACAACCCTGTCTTACTCCCTTCCCAACCACTGCTTCTCTTTCATGTCCCTCGCCTCTTATAACTGACAGAACACACCTTCTTTCAAATTTCTACGGCAAGCACCACACTTGTCACACATGGTGTGATAGTAAAACGTAACACAAAAGCAGAAAATAACTTCAACAACACAATAGTTTTGTAACCTGTACTAATACATAACTGAACACTAATGTAAACATACTTATAAACTTGCTTCAGAAACGTTTAATTAACCACACAAATTGTGGATGAGAGACACGAATTAATTTAGCTTTGAAGCAATAAGTCTAGTCAAAAACAAATAACTACGCTCATACGAAATTTGCGCCTAAGTATGTAAACAAACTCGCAAATGCCGGCCTTTACGAAATACTTCCTTTTCCATGTAATTACGTGTAGAAAAGCGAAACCTAAAATAGAGAGATTAGATAAGAAGTAAATGCACTAGTCTAAAATGTAATATTAACTAAATTACCTCTTATTTCAATGTTAATCGCTTAACTTAGTGAGAGCTTCGTGCACGAGCATCCGCCTGGATGCAGGGCTGCCAGTGGTATGAGTTCCATCCAGCACTACTTCAGACATTAGTCGAGTTCATGCTGCGTCATGTTGCAGCACGTCAGAGTGCTCGCGAGGTCCCTTCACGATATTGGGCAGGCGTACCAGTTACTTTGGCTCTTTAGTGTATATATAAATGTTTGCCCACAGAGTGTCAGATATGGAAAAAAATACTATTGCTGATTACAGCACTGTAGTCATTACAGATAAAAATCGAACTCAGTGGAGAAAGAGAATGAAGCTCTCAGAGACGTCCACAACTGGTCATTAAGTAATAAAACTGCATTCCGTCTATAGGCCACAAGTGACCCATTGGGACTATCCGACCGCTATGTCATCCTCAGATGAGGATGCGGATAGGAGAGATGTGTGGTCAGCACACCGCTCTCGGGATCGTTATGATGGTGTTCTTTGAGCAGAGCCTCTGCTATTCGGTAGAGCAGCTCCTCAGTTGACATCACGAGGCTGAGAGCACCCTGCATTAAGGAATAGAGTAACTTTAAATGTGTAAACACAAACTGTATAAACTTCTGACTAAATAAAAAAACCTAGTGGTACTATATTAAAAGTAAATAATGCTATACTAGTTTGTGCAACTGATACAAAATTCTTGGGGATAATGTAGATTGTCAGTTGAAATGGACAGAACATGTGAGAATTTTGGCAAAGAAACTATCCTCAGGATGTTATGCCCTGTGGATCCTTGTATCTATGTACATGCCTCAAGGTAGTTAACTTTGGATATATGGCTTCAGTCCTCAGTTATGGGATAATGTTTTGGGGAATAAGTTTTCAAGTCAAAATAGGGTATTATACTATGAAATAAAATTGTACAACAGACTGCCACAAGAAATGAAAGATGCAAATGCCCCCCTCACTTTTAGCCAACGCTTAAAAAAATATTTACTAAATAATAGCAACTACATGGTAAATGAATATTTAAAATAATAATAGATCATAACTTAATGTTCATAAAGATTGCACTATATAACAATTTTGTGGTACGATTATAAAAGTAGAACTAAGTGAAGTACTGTAAGAGAAATGTTTATATTAGTAAGAAATATTGAACAAACATTTGATGACACCCATACAATGTCTGTTGTACTATGGGTGAATGAATAAATGAGTAAATCAATAAATCCACATGAAGTATGATTGCTTTTGAGGTGTCCAAGGATTATGGTGTTTTCTATTTATATGATCGTGACAGGATCCCTCCAGCTGACTGCAAATCGCCTTTTAAATGTTAGCATTCAGTTGTTGCAGAGAGGTGATTTAAAATGTTTCATTTGCATAATATTGTAGTATGTATTAATTCTCTGTGTCTGTCCTGACGTAATTGGAAATACCATACTTCACACTGATTTAGTACAGTAGGAAATTTGTATCTTGGTATTTTACCTCTGCTATGCAGCTGACAGCAGTCTTCTGTGCAAGTTTTCTGCAGTACGATTACATTGACTGTGTGTATCTGTTCGTCTTACTGCTTCCTTCAATGTTAAGTAGGTAGATAGTTAACTAAGGGCAAAAGTGTTCTGTTGGAAGCCTTTAAAAGGACAGTTTGAGTCCTCAGTTGTGTTTGCTTCTTGATTGTCGTTGCAGAGGTCCCTGGGCTTCAGCACAGTGGTATATAAACATTGTTACGCTATTGACACCACCCAAAGTATACATTCTTCTATGTTGAAGTTAAAATCACGAACAATGAGCAAACTGCCACCCACTTTTCTTTCTTTCTTCTCTTCTAGTGCACGGAATGCATAAATTTTATTAATCTTATGTCTGAAACTTTCTTATCAGACATTTCGTGAAATGCAGGAATCAGATGATTAATACTAAATCAGGTGAGACTCAGAAAAACAGGAATTAAAAAAGGTTATACTTGTAGGGAATATCAATCAGTCAGACCATCATTTACTTGTAACTCTATTTTCTGATTTCCATTGTATGTTTTACTAGTCTCAGTCTTACAATATTCTCGATAGGTCTTACCTTCTTCTTAAAATGCCTTATTTATCCCCGTAGCTGTACCGGTAGTTTTAAATTTCCACGATTTGAAGTACAGTTTGGTCGTAGTTTTGCATGACGTTCTTAATTCATTTGCAAGGCAAGGCTATTGCACAATTAATTTACTCTCATTGCGGTTATACGACGAGACTTCAAAAATTAAGTTACACAATCATGTCGTCCCACTCTAAGACCACTGCGCGACAGAGTGGCGCATTGTACATCTTCTGGTTTACCTGCAGACACAGTTGTGCTACGGTGTGGATATCATGTGCATGCGTGTGACATGATCTAACAACTGGAGACTTTTGATACTCCATAGTTGAAGTACGCGTGACAGTACGTTTCTTGGGGGCAAAATGTCTAAATTGAACAGAGATTCACCATTACATTCCAGTGGTATGTGGACCAAACGCAATGTCGCGTCCAGCGTGGTGCCAACAATTTCACCAAGGCCGCAACAGACATGAGTGTTGCTGATCGGGAAGGACGGCCATCTATATCGACTACAGAGCACATTTCCGGGCAACGGAGGAACTGATTCGTAGCTATCACAAATTATCACACTATGACAACATTAACACAGCGGTTCTCGAATAGCTCCGTGACAAAGGAGCGCATTTTTATCGTCGAGTAACTGAATAATTTGTAGAACGCTCCAACCGTTGTGTTCACAGACTTGGTGACTGCCCGGGACAAAATATTGTCATGTATCTGTGTCACTTTAAAGTGTAGTGTAGCTTCAATAAAATTACTTTACCTATCGTAGTGATACATATTTTACTTTTTAAAGACCTCCTCGTGTTTTAGGATACAATTTCCATTGTAACTTTAGCTACAATGAAAACCTCAGTAGGCCTATACATATTTCTGTGGCGGAGTAGTTCCATTTATTTTCAGCTACGATGTGAAGTTATATTGTAATGGGGGAACGATTAGCTCCTTTACTCATTCACATTTCCATCACTGACTCATACTCATTCAAAAAACGCGTTCTCCTACTACACGGTTGTAATTCAGCTATAGTAAGACGTACTTGGTGTTGTCTCTGTTTACAGTCAACAATTGCCTAATGATATCTTTGATAACAGCTGTCCGTCAACATTGTGCCTATACAACTTGTAGGATTGAAGTGCGATAAAACCGAATGATTGTTGTCCCTCCTCAAGCTGCAAAGTAATAAAGAAATGTTTTATATAAATACGCCAGTGCCGTGATCAACTGGTGTCAGTCAGCATCTTGAGGCGACACGACAGAAAGAAACGTTTATGTAGAGGTATTGTTTCAGTATTTGCTGCTTTCTGCTTGTTTTGCTGTTTATAAGGAACAATAGTCTGCATACATTTTCTTTACATTAAATTTGTGTGGAAGTGTTAGTAACCACTTTCTTGTATGAGTGAACATGCTTCACTTCCAGCGTCATAATATTTGTAAGCTGTCTGTTCAAATTGAACCATGAACATGAAGTACTTTCGGCGAGAAATGTACAAAAATACTATTCTCGAAGCCGAAAAGAATTTGACAGATTTGTTATTGGAAATTCAGACGGCAAAGAATAAGGGTGAGGAGGAGCAAACCAAATTTATGTTTTGACCTTATGATTCAGTATAAATTGAGAACGACAGAAAGTTTTGCATGTAATGCTGACACGTGAAAGCTGGAGTTTGAAAAGGCGTTGCAGTTCCAATACATGTAAAATGAGACGCAAAAGTTGTAGTGTGATATACCGCATTTTGACATGCGATTATTCTTGTACGACACATGTCAAAAAATGCTACCAATTTGTACGATAAATAAAGTCTTACACACATCGAAATTGTGAATAGTGTTATTATCAGTAGTACGTTATAAAATACCAGCCAAATCGTCAGAATAATAGACATTAGAACTTTGAAGGAGAAATGTGTTTGAGCAGTGTGAAATACCTTACATTATAGTAATATATTATGAATATTCTAAAGCTGATTGGCTCTGGAAGTTTACTAATGCAGAACAGATTGAAAACTAAATTCATTACTGGTTTGAATACGTGTCTGTTTATGCAGATTAAATGCTTGAAGTTTTGTAGAACTAAATTAGTTTCACTTTTGTGCAATGTAATGGATTGTAAGATATTGTGTCCCAACCTGTCTGTAAACACAGTGAATTCAGAAAAGTGTTTAACTGGTTTCATCAGCAATACAATTCAGCATTATTATTTTTTTTTTTCCTTTTCAGTTCAGGTGTGGTAGGAGTCAACATGTTGATTGACACTTATTTGCAGTGTTGCCCTAAGTGTAGGTTAGGTTGGAAGATGACTGTTTAAGAGTTGGTGAAGACAATGAACATGAATGCTAAATAGCAGTTGGGATAACATGCTGATCTTAAGTATTTGATGTCTGTGTTCGCACCATATTTGTTGCCAATTTTGGTGTAAAAACTAAAAGTGCACTGTATATTCAGAAATTTTGTAGTATGTAATAGATTAATCTCCAGCAAGTATTTTGGCGTATGTTGCGTACTTATAATATATATGAACTATAAAAACTAAAATGTTGCTACCTTTTTATTAAACGAAACTTTAATAACATATGTCATTCCTTGAGAAAAGTCTTTTACTTGTGTATCATTGTAGGAAACATTTTAACGGAGGCAGTTGAGGGTATTAAAATGAAATGTCAAACTCTTCAGTAAAAACTTTCCGTAACTAGGAATGAAGAAGAATGAGTTGTAAGTGAAAGCAATGAATGATATATTGAGGCATGCTCTTATGGCTCAATTGGAGGAGCACTGCTCATGAAATTCCTGTAACCACATTGGTTCAGCGTACTCTTTTAACATGTTGCAAAAGCTTAATTCACGTGAATGTTTTGTCTAAATTTAAAGCCGACTTGACACAGTTGTTCTGTCTTGATGAGAAATGTTTTTATTGGCTCACTTCTTACATGTTTTGGCCACTGGCCAGCTTCAGAGGACTGCAAAATAACAAGAATAAACTATCAAAAACAATTATGCAGATATAATAATGGGGTGTTGCTATTACACAATAATATCCGGAAACAGTTACACAGTTTACCTGCATGATTATTTCATGACACTCTCTTGTTGTACACCCCTTTGAAGATGGCCAGTGGCCAAAATGGGATATCCAACAAAAAAAAAGGGGGGGGGGGCGTGTGCCCAGGTCAAAACAATTGCAGTTGGTATGTGCAGTCATGACCGGGTACGTCTCATGTTGCTTTTATGCAATGTATTTGTAAATTTCAAAGCACTTACTATTTGTAGAGTTCATTTAGTACTATTGTAGTCTGTATAAACTTAAGTGAAAATGAGGATCTTGTAAAGCTGTAGTTTTCCTTTGTTGTTGAAATTAAATATATATCTTGAAACATGTGCTTAGAAAGGAAAGGAAAGTTCCTAATTACTTAGTATGTGGGTCATGGGGGGGGGGGGGGGGGGGACCGTTTCAGTGTAAATAAAAGAAAGCAAAATGTCTTGCTCCATATACATATTTACGACAAGCTGCCTGTGATATCCAAAGTATTGCTTTATGTGACATGTTTGGAATTTATTGTGTGACAAGACAGTACCTTGCCAGTTTTTTAAGAAATGTTGAGAATTGAACAGAAAATTTGTAAAGAATCACAGCGTGAGACAACTTGTTTGATGAGTCACTTTCTCACATTTATATAAATGGCATGTAAACCAAATAATTTAATATTCAACTGGAGAAGATTAAAATGAAGTATGGAGGCCAGATAAATTGCTTTATTATTTCAAACACCCTCTCTTTAATGCATGTTGCTTACATTGTTGCATTAATCAGTCAGTCAATTAGCTGCTGTCTACCTACTATTGAATAGGAAGTTAGTAAGTTCCCTATGTATGTTTAGCATGTATGGTATTGCAAATTGGAGGTACTTGGCTGGTGGAAACTTTTGTTTAGTCTACCGCCTAAGTTGCTCCAGGAATGATGCTACATCCTGTGAGCTGTATGCTTGAAACAGTGGTGCACAGGTGAGCACAGGGTGTGAACATTGGATATTCAATGTTAATGTGTGATTGGCTGGTGGAAATTCTTTTATTACTCATATAGTTTCACATACATTTTGTACTTCTTAAAAAATCAAGATGTGTAGAGTTAAAAGCAGCTATAATATATTTACCAACTTTTAAACATTGAGTATAAAAAGTGTCTGAATATATGATTGGTTCAGGCTTATAATATTTTCCTATGGTACATGCAGATGGAAGGCCTAACATGGCCTGCAGTCAAATCTGATGTTGGTTGATGTATTCGTTGGATTGCGGAGTCCAAATTACTCTGAGTTACACAATAAATGGAGAAACACAGACTTAGATCAAGTAAAGTGACAGGCAAGACTAGTTATTCAAGAATGACTTGTAAACTGTTGGGAGTGAGTTTTAATTGCCTTCAGAGTTTGGCAAATCTCTAGGTAAAACTGGTGTACTAGAACTAGGGCCTCGCCAGAGTGCACTTTAAACAGAAAATTGTTATGAATTATTATTTTTTTCATACGTGCTCTCTAAATTCTGATAAACAACATATCGAGATTGAAATTTGCGAGATGATGACCTAACTATATCGATGTGACTATTTTGAACTGGCAATTTTTTGTCTGGAGCACAAGTAAATAAATTATCCATTATTTTTAAGAAAATACATGTTAATTTAAAGGATGTTATCTGTCACCTATGGCTGTCTGTCTTTATTAGGCACTTATTACAGTTTCAACATTCACACTATTGCAATTCACAATCAATTTGTGCCATTACTTTTTTTGTGAGAGTCCATAAATGTTGAAATCATGATATCACTTGATAGAGAAAGAGAGGCATAAGTGGAACATAATATCCTCCAAATAAATAAACTATGATATATATTGACATAGATGTTGAAGGAAGGGGTTGCAAAGCCTTGTAGCTGAAACACAGCCTATAAGAGTTGGTTTTATATGGTTAATATTGGACATACAGGTATTTTTCTAAACTGGATAATTTACTGACTCCCTGTTGCTTTTTCACGGTCCACGTGGCTCCCCCTGTCGGAGGTTCGAATCCTCCCTCATGCATGGGTGTGTGTGTGTTGTCCTTAGCGTAAGTCAGTTTAAGTTAGATTAAGTAGTGTGTAAGCTCAACAGTTTGGTCCC
Source organism: Schistocerca gregaria (assembly GCF_023897955.1). Classification (NCBI taxonomy): domain Eukaryota; kingdom Metazoa; phylum Arthropoda; class Insecta; order Orthoptera; family Acrididae; genus Schistocerca; species Schistocerca gregaria. The sequence goes on from NC_064931.1 coordinate 756,255,528, forward strand.
ATTGAACTTACCACAAATTTCCAAAAAACCCTTTTTTTCCTCAGTGCCTGTAAGTTGGGTTTAGAGTTTGATGATTCATAACTTTAGCGCACATTTCATTTATGGCAGGTTTGGAGACATTATCTGTTTATGTTGGTTTGGATTTGATAGACTTTTTTTATGTACACAATATAACTGAAAATTGCTCACAGGTAACAAAAATCAACTAAAACAAGGAACTCAAAAGGTTCATATTGTTCAAGTAAACAGCATTCAAATGCTAGGCATTCTTGCAGCTACCCTGCCATTTGATAAATCTCTGTTATGATTTGGTTTGATATGCCTAGTTTCATCATTTGGCCTTGATTAATTTCTTTTAATTTCTGAGCATATAGGACCTTAGACCCACTGGCAGTGCTCAGAAACATTGAATAAATAGAAAGACAGCAGTGTAACAAAAATTCACTACCATTCTACTGCATTGATCTCTTAAAACTTATGAGCAACTTCTGAAAGTGGATTCACCAGTTGACAACAACAATTGGCCAACTGAGTGATACTACATTTAAAAAGGTTGTGAAAAATATGCACCTAGCTTTTTTAAAAATTTCTATTTTAAGTGTGTGTGTGGCCTCTCCTGAATGGTCTAGTAAATGGCAGTATTTTTTTATATAAATAAAATGATGCAAAATAGTTAACAAAAGTGTCTTCCTAGTGTATCTTCTTTTGGATATATATTTTAGGCCTCATCATCTGCATAGTAAGCATGCTTTATAACTTAAATGAAGGTTTTCTGATTCACTAAGTTGTTCTTAACTTTTTGAAATTATTTATTTTTTGTGAACTGTTGTCCTTATATTTTTCTGAAAACATTTTTCTTTTAAACATTCATTGGCAGACTGGACTTGTATGCTAGACTGAATGGCTACCTTTTTGTGGCATTGTTAGTTTGGTTGAGCCACCTGAGTTTGTGATTTCAGATTACTCAGGAAAATAACTTTGAAAAAAAGTTCATTCGTTGGCCACAACTTGTATCCACATGCTCTACTTCAGTCTGTTACTGATTGTGGGACATAATAGATATTTGAAAATATGATGTGACATTGGCAAAATTTCATGCTCAGGATAAGTCTGGAATTCATTACGTTTATTATAGGAAACTGTGTGCCTCGTTTACACTTTTAAACTTAAGTAAAGCTCTTTATTCTATATCAGATGAGAATGTTACAAATAAAGATAGAGTACTATGGAACTGTAGATAAACCACTAAATTTAATTAAATATTGCCTAAGCAACAGGTGACAATTACTGTTTCTGAACAAGGGAGGTTGAACCCACAGACTCTCATGGGATGAACATATCAAATATCTATTTGATGAATTCACATTTGTGAATTTTCTTCTGTGTAAGCTAAGATATTTTATTAAAATTTACTAGTTCTTTATTACAACATGCTCTGTCAGTCAGAACTGCAATATTTAGTACTGTTACGGGGAAATTTTAGGAACAAACTGTATTTTCAAACGACAAAAAAAACAACCAGATGTACTCAAGAACTCCTAGATGTTCGTGTAAGAAACTTTCATTGAGCTCAATATAACGACACTCCAAAGTCTCTATATGCATAATTGTTTAATATATTTCAAAGAAAATATATGCCAAGTGGTGGCAGGAGAAAACTCATATAAAAAAGATTAAGAACATGTGAAACCTTTTGGATCCAGTGACTACTCCTGGCAGAAGGGTTGGAGCGGAAGGAAGAATGGAAAAGGAAGAAGAAAAAGGAAGAAGGAAAAGGATTGGTGAGATTTAGGAAATGGGGAGAGGTACAGAAAAGTCGCCTTGTACCCCAGGTCAGAGGAGAATTACTGGACAGTAATGCTATAAAAGAATATGTATTTTACTAAAAAATACATATACATGTGTAACTTCAATTCATGAAGCCAGTCATATGGTAAACATGCTGAAAGGTTAAAAAAAATAAACACCTAAGGACTTCATCCTATCAGAAACTTGTTATTAAACAGCTGTGTAATCCCCTGGCTCTGGTAAGATGCTTTTTGAGGTGCTGTTACATATGTATGTACTCAATATAATGAAAGGCCATGAATTATGAATCATCAAATACTAATTACTGTTTGTTTATTGATACTACATATTGAGTAGGTGTTAATTATTGTTAAATAGTGTATATATCTCACAGTTCTAATCATTTTTCAGACAGTCATTACACATTGAGAGACATCACACTTTTAAGTTAAAAATGAAGGAGAATCTAAACCTTTATACGTCTTTCTTGTCTATATTTTGATCAAAGTTAATTGATAGAATGTGTATAATAATACTATGGACACAACTCTGTAAGCATTGTTCCATTGTAGTTTCTGTGGTAGGTAAGTAAATGATAAAAAGGCATTTCCATTCTTCTGTACCAACATCAGTGATGTAGAAGTAAAACTACACTTAACTAATCTTAAGCCTGGGTTTCTTGTTATCATCAGATCTTAACTGACAGATAAGGCAGAAGTGATAGCACTTATTCTTGTTTCTTGAATTAGTAGACTACAGGAAAGGATAGCCAAGTGAGATGGCTTAGTAATTGGCACTGGGCCTATTTGGGGGGGGGGGGGGGGGCAAATGAAGTGGCACAGCAGTTAAAATAATGGACTTAAATTGAGGAGTAGTGATATTCAGTTTTCCTCTGGCTATCCTGGTTTAGGTTTTCCATATTTTTTGTAAAAATTACTTCAGCTGAATGTTTTTCGGGAGTGTGTCATTTTAGTTTTACAGAAGTTCCCAAATGGCTGTCACAAAAATGGACTGGTGACACATGCAGATATTGTGTTCACTGTTATGTGGTGGTCAGGGAGGAAGAAGATAAGTGTAATGTTACTGTTTGTTAGCCAGGAGGAGGGTGCCAAGGTGTTAAATGGACCTAACTACAAAAAGAGTTACCTGAAAGGCAGACAATCAGGAAATGAGAGAAACAATAAAAATTGAAAGAGATATAGTTCCTAGATTTGTAGGTGAATTCCTAGACAAAATCAAGCAACTTCACATGTATTATACAGGTGATAGTTGGGAGAGAAACAAAGCTGCTACACATTATATGTCACAGAATGCACAGTTAAGTCACTGACTGCTTTGGCATCTTTGTTATTGCATGGCTACAGATGTGTTATTGGAAAGGACTGCATTCAGTTACATTAAAAGAGTTCCATTACACATTTGCACAGATACTGGCATGCAGTTTGTGTTGCCACAGGTGCCTCATTGTAGAGATACAGTGGTTCATAAGTGACAAGATATGAGGATGGTGAGTTCCAGAGCAGTACTGATGAATAGGAGAATATGGTGCACCTGGGATGACATTGTATTTATGATATCCAGGACAGTCAGAGAGATATTGTGAAGGGCTCCTACCACTCAACAGAATGACTAACTCCTCTACTAATAAACATTCTACACAAATGAGGAGTCCAAAGATGATTCACAGAATCATAGAATCAACAGCAACTGTGAACACACTGCTAGTGTGTCTTCCCAAGCCCAAAGAGTGAAGAAAGCAGTATAATTGAGAATGTGTGTAGTAGTGACAAATACACCTGTATAAGATTAAGCAGGTTAATTATAGAAATAAATGATGCCATTAGTGGAGGAAGAACAGTAGAGATTATAGCTGTAATGGCAGTAGTACTCCTACTAAGTAGTAACTGTATTTTGTTATAGAAGTCTGTTGCAAACAGCCATTATACACTCCTGGAAATTGAAATAAGAACACCGTGAATTCATTGTCCCAGGAAGGGGAAACTTTATTGACACATTCCTGGGGTCAGATACATCACATGATCACACTGACACAACCACAGGCACATAGACACAGGCAACAGAGCATGCACAATGTCGGCACTAGTACAGTGTATATCCACCTTTCGCAGCAATGCAGGCTGCTATTCTCCCATGGAGACGATCGTAGAGATGCTGGATGTAGTCCTGTGGAACGGCTTGCCATGCTATTTCCACCTGGCGCCTCAGTTGGACCAGCGTTCGTGCTGGACGTGCATACCGCGTGAGACGACGCTTCATCCAGTCCCAAACGTGCTCAATGGGGGACAGATCCGGAGATCTTGCTGGCCAGGGTAGTTGACTTACACCTTCTAGAGCACGTTGGGTGGCACGGGATACATGCGGACGTGCATTGTCCTGTTGGAACAGCAAGTTCCCTTGCCGGTCTAGGAATGGTAGAACGATGGGTTCGATGACGGTTTGGATGTACCGTGCACTATTCAGTTTCCCCTCGACGATCACCAGAGGTGTACGGCCAGTGTAGGAGATCGCTCCTCACACCATGATGCCGGGTGTTGGCCCTGTGTCCCTCGGTCGTATGCAGTCCTGATTGTGGCGCTCACCTGCACGGCGCCAAACACGCATACGACCATCATTGGCACCAAGGCAGAAGCGACTCTCATCGCTGAAGACGACACGTCTCCATTCGTCCCTCCATTCACACCTGTCGCGACACCACTGGAGGCGGGCTGCACGATGTTTGGGCGTGAGCGGAAGACGGCCTAACGGTGTGCGGGACCGTAGCCCAGCTTCATGGAGACGGTTGCGAATGGTCCTCGCCGATACCCCAGGAGCAAGAGTGTCACTAATTTGCTGGGAAGTGGCGGTGAGGTCCCCTACGGCACTGCGTAGGATCCTACGGTATTGGCGTGCATCCGTGCGTCGCTGCGGTCCGGTCCCAGGTCGACTGGCACGTGCACCTTCCGCCGACCACTGGCGACAATATCGATGTACTGTGGAGACCTCACGCCCCACGTGTTGAGCAATTCGGCGGTACGTCCACCCGGCCTCCCGCATGCCCACTATACGCCCTCGCTCAAAGTCCGTCAACTGCACATACGGTTCACGTCCACGCTGTCGCGGCATGCTACCAGTGTTAAAGGCTGCGATGGAGCTCCGTATGCCACGGCAAAGTGGCTGACACTGACGGCGGCGGTGCACAAATGCTGCGCAGCTAGCGCCATTCGACAGCCAACACCGCGGTTCCTGGTGTGTCCGCTGTGCCGTGCGTGTGATCATTGCTTGTACAGCCCTCTCGCAGTGTCCGGAGCAAGTATGGTGGGTCTGACACACCGGTGTCAATGTGTTCTTTTTTCCATTTCCGGGAGTATAGTTACAAACAAAAGTGTTAACATTACATACATGGTTATATGGCCTATTTTATTTCCTAGACAATGTCATAATTGCGAAGTTAACTCAATAGCCCAAATCTTTCTCAGTACAGTCGCTTCAAAGGTACCCTCAGCACTCAACAAAGTGCAGCAGTGTGTGTTGCAGGGATTTTGAGGCTCTTTTTCATTACTATACCAACCATTGTGTTACTACTTGACTATACGATTGCTTTGCATTCAGTGATAGGCACATACACTGCAACAGTTCAGTGAAACTGGACAGCTAAAAAACTAACATACATTGGTTGTGTGGAAAAAATCATGAAGGCTGATTCAAACTGGTTAGGGATGTGCTTCAGTGATTTTGTTGGGAATGCAAATAAATGTTTAATTAATCTTTTGGCAACTGTAATTTTTTATTTGACATCCATAATAATATGAAATTACAATGAAATCCAGATCATTAGCTGCGTACAGGCATTGATAAATATCAACAAGGATCGTTGAAAATGTGTGCCCCGACCAGGACTTGAACTCGAGGACACAGAGCATAGTGCGACTGCAGGGACTTATCTCTGGCATGCTCTGCGTGAGACCCACATTTCCAACTTACTATCCACACACAGTTCTTTCAGAACCATCTTCATATAAATAAGGCTTACCAGCCAATGATCTTCTTCAGTGCAGATGCACTCACATTGCTCAAACTCGTACAGGAATCGGTAGATTGACTGCTGCAAGTAATGAGTATAGTGGGCAGGGCACCACAAATGTAGTGTGTGGACAGTAAGTTGGAAATGTGGGTCTCATGGTGAGCATGTGAGAGATAAGTCCCTGCAGTTGCACTATCCTCTGTTTCCTCGATTGCTTAGTCAGATAGTGTCTGCCATGTAACCAGGAGATCCTAGGTTCGAGTCCCAGTTGGGGCACACATTTTCAACTGCCCCTGTTGATATTTATCAATGCCTGTAAGCAGCTAATGGTCTGGATTTCCTTGTAATTTCATTCTTCGGACATGTTCAAAAGAACAGATACCATCTTCTCCTGGTCGTAATGATGGTATTCTTTACTGAAGCCGCTACTATTTGGTCGAGTAGCTCCTCAATTGGCATTACGAGGCTGAGTGCACCCCGAGAAATGGCAACAGCGCATGGGGGCCTGGATGGTCACAGATTCAAGTGCCGACCATGCTCGATAGCACTTAACTTCGGTGATCTCACGGGAACCGGTGTATCCACTGTGGCAAGGCCGTTGCCCACCATCTTCATATATATGCATAATAATATGTCACATAACTCTGTAATGTTAATGTTAGACCCTCTCAAGTAAGGTATCAATGATTAAACATGCATTATTTGTTAGTGCAGACTAGCCATATAACAAGACTAAAAATATTTGCTTGTAAATAAATAAAGATGCAGATTTTCAAACATTTTTAGGTTCTGGTACTGAAGGAGCTCTGCAGGATCCATCACCATCTCATAACATATAGATGCAAGTTCTGTTGATGATGTGTTTTTATGAAGAAGGATATACTATGGGCTTCAGGAAGTGTGAGTAAAAGACACAGGACCATGTACTAAGAATTATGATGTATGACTAATGTAATGGCATGAAAATTGAAAAACCATAAATGAATCATCAGAACAGGATAAAACAGGAATTGCAAAGGAAAGTAGGGTGCCCAAATGATTAAATAAATCACAGAGAAATTATTTAGCTGTGGGTTCCACACCATTCTGTTAACTGTTACCCAAGACATGAATTCCTTATGTTATCATACCTTGTGGCAACATGGTGTGTTCACTAAGACTATTAAGTAGCCCAAGAAAATGTGATCTGTAGTGTCAGTTTGCAAACTGATTTCCGGCCATTGTTAAAGTATCTGTTGGTTCTAACTCTGCTATTCAAATACATTAAGGATTTGTGGTTAATAATATGAATTCATTCAGAAACTACTACAGCATTTATGTATCAAGTGTAGATTGTACTGGTTGTTATCTATCTCATTTCTTAGAGAACTGAAAAATTGTGGAATCTTACGTGGTATATTGTGGTAGGACCACACTCTCACCACGTGTTTTTGAATGAGAATAATACGACTAGTTCCAGCACAATTTCAGCAAGACTAATTTTTTGTCTGGTACTGAAACAGAGGATGACATACTAAAGGCCGAAATACTAAATATCTTCTTCCAAAGCTGTTTCACAGAGGAAGACTGCACTGTGCTTCCTTCTCTAGATTGTCGCACAGTTGACAAAATGGTAGATATCCAAATAGACGACAGAGGAATAGAGAAACAATTAAAATCGCTCAAAAGAGGAAAGGCCGCTGGTCCTGATGGGATACCAGTTCGATTTTACACAGAGAACGCAAAGGAACTTGCCCCCCTTTTTGCAGCGGTGTACCGTAGGTCTCTAGAAGAGCGAAGCGTTCCAAAGGATTGGAAAAGGGCACAGGTCATCCCCGTTTTCAAGAAGGGATGTCGAACAGATGTGCAGAACTATAGACCTATATCTCTAACGTCGATCAGTTGTAGAATTTTGGAACACGTATTATGTTCGAGTATAATGTCTTTTCTGGAGACTAGAAATCTACTCTGTAGGAATCAGCATGGGTTTCGAAAAAGACGGTCGTGTGAAACCCAGCTCGCGCTATTCGTCTACATGACTCAGAGGGCCTTAGACACGGGTTCATAGGTAGATGCCGTGTTTCTTGACTTCCGCAAGGCGTTTTACACAGTTCCCCACAGTCGTTTAATGAACAAAGTAAGAGCATACGGACTATCAGATCAATTGTGTGATTGGATTGAGGAGTTCCTAGATAACAGAATGCAGCATGTCATTCTCAATGGAGAGAAGTCTTCCGAAGTAAGAGTGATTTCAGGTGTGCCACAGGGGAGTGTCATAGGACCGTTGCTATTCACAATATACATAAATGACCTGGTGGATGACATCGGAAGTTAACTGAGGCTTTTTGCAGATGATGCTGTGGTGAATTGACACATGGTGCACGGAATGGTAATTGAATCTCAATATAGACAAGTGTAATGTGATGCGAATACATAGAAAGATAGGTCCCTTATCATTTAGCTACAAAATAGCAGGTCAGCAACTGGAAGCAGTTAATTCCATAAATTATCTGGGAGTATGCATTAGGAGTGATTTAAAATGGAATGATCATATAAAGTTGATCGTCGGTAAAGCAGATGCCAGACTGAGATTCATTGGAAGAATCCTAAGGAAATGCAATCCGAAAACAAAGGAAGTAGGTTACAGTACGCTTGTTCGCCCACTGCTTGAATACTGCTCAGCAGTGTGGGATCCGCACCAGATAGGGTTGATAGAAGAGATAGAGAAGATCCAACGGAGAGCAGCGCGCTTCGTTACAGGATCATTTAGTAATCGCAAAAGCGTTACGGAGATGATAGAACTCCAGTGGAAGACTCTGCAGGAGAGACGCTCAGTAGCTCGGTACGGGCTTTTGTTAAAGTTTCGAGAACATACCTTCACCGAAGAGTGAAGCAGTGTATTGCTCCCTCCTGTGTATATCTCGCGAAGAGACCATGAGGATAAAATCAGAGAGATTAGAGCCCACACAACTCAGGGTACTCTCCGCCACACACCGTCAGGTGGCTTGTGGAGTATGGATGTAGATGTAGATGTAGATGTAGAACCTGTTGAAAGATTACACACTGCAGATTTAGTTTGTCTAGGGGGTTCTCGAAGTTTTGTCTGCAAAATAATCATTCGAACAAGCATGGCGTGGGGTTTGTTCTTGTTTGAAATAAACACCACCGGATCTGAAATACTTTCAGCTAAAAATTATATTTATTTGTACTTTTTGTTAGTAACTACACCATTTTCACCATGAACATTGATACTCTAAATCCATTATACTGCACTTGTCACATAAACACGTCCATCTCCCTCCAATACTGACAAAGAAGTGGTGGGCAATCCAACATGTGCCCGGAAGTTGCAGACATTCCTGCATTCTAGATTCTTTGGTCTACTGACCTTAATAAACTCCAAAGATACATATAAATAAATATATATATATAAATATACAGCATTTAACATCTTAACAAGTCAATTATTTATCATAAAAGAAAATATTAATAATTGAATAAATTAAATACACTTTCTGGCAACATAATGAAATTACCTGAACACTCTACTGCGGGCATCGTACTTTTCAGATTAGATAAACTTTATTTCTGACGATTGATTACATTACAAGATTGAAACTGTTGTATTGAAATATGTAAACTATTCTAAGTATTCAGCATGTCCCATTTAAAGTGAGTGATAAACCCCAGATTTTCTCATCTAAGTTGAGTGGATTCATGGTGACACCTTCCTTTTATTATTACCAAAATTTCCTCACATTAGTTTCCATCCTTTAGTTGTAATGCATTGTTTAGTCATATACTCTATTGCAAATATATTGTGTTCATGTTTTTTAACATTATTTATTCATTTACTATATCTGCTTTCTGGGTCATTCCATACTAAGTGGTCCTGGAAAAAAAATAACTGGTTGCTTGACCATCTCAGAAAAAATTGATATTTACTGAGTGGTGGCCCTAATCCTAATGTTTAGTGGACTCAAAAGACCTATTTTGTTTTTTAAAAAAAATTTTATCACTTAGAAATAACAGTCACTTTCATTTCCGGCCTCAAGGCCCCCCCCCCCTCCCTGCCACAAGTGTCTGTGGTCCCCCCTCCTCCCCAATTAAGCTGTATGTATTCCTTAATATATTTTAATAGCTCAAAGTTATTGGCCACAAATTTTGAAAAATCAATTTTGGAACAGCATTTTTCCGAAGGAGCAGTAATTTCTCAGTGTTAATATTTTTTTTTGCTATTACACTTAAAAAGTAGACAATTCTTAAAAAATACTTTTTTTTTAATTTTTCATTTTATGGCCTGCAATATCATTGTTATGGGACCAGATAAAAATCTCAAAATTACATTTGTGATAAATTTTTATGGTGTCAAACTTGAGTATAAATTTCAACTTTGAAACTCATTTGGAAGTTACAAAACAAAAATTACAAATATGAGTCAAAAATACATTTTTAACACCAGTGATATCTAGACTGTTGGAATGAAGTATATCAGTTATAAGATTTAACCACATCAAATTAAAGTAACTAATGATTATTTGTTGAGACAATCCTCTCCAGAAAAACAACAATATATGACGAATATTTACAGCTAAAACAAATAAGCTAATTTACCATTCCACTGGTCCCAAGTGGAATGATCATTATTTTTTAATGAACACTGTATGAAAGAGTCATTTTACAAACACTAATGCACTGAATTTAAAATACAAAAGTTTATTTATAACGTAATAAATGTGTAATACAACTACTATAATACAATGAACACATTACTGCACAGAAATGGTGCAGAAGTTAGATTGTACTTACACACACACACACACACACACACACACACACACACACACACACACTTACAATGAACACATTACTGGACTGAAATTGTGCAGAAATTATATTAGTTGGTTTTACTGAGAAATTCATCAATGGATTAGAAGGAGTTGGCCACCAATAAACCCTTTAGGCTTCTCTTAAACTGAATTTCATTGCTTGTTAAGCTTTTTATGGCTGCTGGCAAGTTATTGAAAATGTGTGTTCCTGAATAATGCACACCTTTTTGTACAAGACTAAGTGACTTTAAATCCTTGTGGAGGTTATTCTTATATCTAGTATTGATTCCATGAATTGAGCTGTTGTTTTGAAAAAGTTATATATTTTTAATGACAAATTTCATTAAGGAATAAATATATTGGGAAGCAGTAGTTAGTATCCCTGGTTCCCTAAACAGGCTTGCGCAGGATGTTCTTAAGTTCACACCACATATAACTCTTGCTGCTCGCTTTTGTGCCCGGAAAACTTTAGCTTGGCTTGATGAATTACCCCAAAAAATAATCCCATATGACATTATGGAATGAAAGTAAGCATAGTATGCCAGCTTTTTCATTTTTATATCCCCTATGTCTGACACAATTTGCATTGCAAATAGAGATTTGTTAAGACGCTTCAGCAGTTCTGTGGTGTGCCCCTCCCAGTTGAATTTATTATGAAGCTGTAATCCCAAGACTTTAACACTGTCCACTTCTTCTATCTGCTTGTCCATCATATGTTAGGCATATACTTGTGGGACACCCCTTACAAGTTCTGAACTGCATGTAGTGTGTTTTTACAAAGTATAGTGACAAAGAATTGGCTAGGAACCAGTGATTAATGTCCACAAATATTTTATTAGCTAATCTTTCTAAGACTACACTTGATTTGCTATTTATTGCAATGTTTGTATCATCAGCAAACAAAACGAACTTGGCATCTAGTAATATTACTGATGAAAGGTCATTGATATGCACAAGAAAAAGTAAGGGACCCCACATGTAATTGGTTCCCAATTGGATGATGCCTGATAGCTTGGTACATGTTTCTTTCCTAATAACACCCTTTGTTTCCTGCCAGAGGTATAAGATTTGAACCATTTTGCAGCATTTCCTGTTACTCTATAATATTATAATTTATTTAAAAGGATGTTGTGATTTACACAGTCAAATGCCTTTGACAGATCACAAAATATACCAGTTGCCTGCAATTTTTTGTCTAATGAATTAAGCACATTTTCACTGTAAGTGTAGATAGCCTTCTCAATATCAGAACCCTTCTCAATATCCCATCCAAACTGTGACTTTGACAGTATGTTTTTTGAGATAAGATGGTTATAAAGACGATTGTACATTACTTTTTCTAAAATTTTTGAGAATGCTGGCAACAGTGAAATTGGATGGAAATTTGATACTGTTACTTTATCTCCCTTCTAAAACAGTGGCTTAACTTCAGCACATTTCAACCATTCAGGAAATATTCCACTGATAAATGACTGGTTACACAGATAGCTTAATATATTATTTAGCTCAGAATCACATTCTTTAATTAACTTTGTTGATATTTCATCATAGCCACTAGATGTTTTTGATTTTAAAGATTTTATGATGGACATTATTTCTGCTGAGGTAGTGAGGGTCAAATTCATATTATTGAAGTTACTTGAAATGTATAGTCTGAGGTATTCCATAGCAGCATCTACTGAACCTGACAACCCCATCTTTTCAGTAACAGTTATAAAATGTTTGTTAAAAAGTTCTGCAGCACTATACACATCTGTCACCAATGCATCACTTACTCTTAATGCTATTTGTTCTTCTTCATGTCTGGTTCTACCGGTCTCCTCCTTCAGTATAACCCATATTGTCTTTATTTTGCTATCTGATATGACTATCTTTTCCGTGTAATATATTTGCTTTGATGTCCACATTACAGTCTTTAATATTTTCCAGTATTTATTGTAATTTGCTGTAGCATCAACATCGGAACTGTTTCTGACTGACAGATACAGTTTTCTTTTTGTTTTACAAGATACCCCTATTCCCTGAGTAATCCATGGCTTCTTTGTAGACTTTGCTCTAACCTTGGTAAGTTTTGGGGGAGAACAGTGTTCGAATAAGGTAAGCACCTCATTAGCAAAAGTGTTATATTTTTCATTCATGCCATGAGCACTGTAAACATCAGTCCAGTGAATGTCTCTGAGGAGTGTCCTAAAATAATCAGTTTTTGGCTCATTGATTACGCTCTTGAACTCAGATTTAACAGATTTTATATCCTGTTCAGTATTAACATTTAACAGAAGGAACTGCATGTCATGGTGTGAGAGTCCATTGACTGTTTGTTTTGCAATATAATTTTGTTCATTGGACTTTTCTATAAATTGAAATTTTTATTGAAGTTTGATACCATAAAGGTCTATTAAATGTGTAACTTCAATTTTTATCTAGTTCTGTAACAAAGATATTGAAGGCCCAAAAATGAAAAAAAAAGAAATAAAAATTCATTTTATAAACTAGTCTGTCTTTTATTAAGTGTAAGCTTCTCACCATTGATACTATATTAAAAGTAACTGTACTGTATAGTGCAGAAAGTATTAAGGCTGAGAAATTACTCCTCCTTTGGTGAACTACTGCTCAAAAATAGAATTTCTTTAACTTGTGGCCAGTAATTTTGAACTATCAAAAATGTATTTAAGAATATATTCAGCTGGGTGGTAATGGTTTTAATTTGTAGATCAGAGTGTGCTAAACTAAATGCTTTTGATTTGAAAGGCATGGGACAACACATTACAGAATAATTTAAAAATGCAAATGCTTTCAAATGGAAAAAAAAAAATGCTTGTGGCCTGAAACAAAAGTGGCCGCTGTTTCGAAATGATAAACAGCAGAAAGCTTTAAAAAATATTGTTGAGTCCACTAAACATTAGGCTGCTCATCTAGCAAATATCAATTTTTTCTGAGATGATCAAGCAATTAATGCTGAACCACTTTGTATGGATTGACTCTTCTGTCAATTATGTGATGACTTATTCCTCATATGGTCCGACATAACATGAAGAAAATAAATTCAATTATTTATGCATGCCTGTGCCATTATGGCTAACACATTTATTGAAGCACACTCGTGCAATTACAGGGTGGTGATCACTGTATCTAATACAAGTACAGCCATGATCTTTATTAGTGTAGGTAAGCAACCTGAAAAGACACATTCAAAAATCTGTAACAGTACAATCTGTCATAGAATCTTCACCAGTAGAAGTCCAGGTCACAATTGAGTCAAGTATGGTATGCAGTACCTGAAGTAATAAGGTGCAGCGAGAATATAACACAAAGTGCTTGTATCTGGAATGAGATTTTCACTCTGCAGCGGAGTGTGCGCTGATGTGAAACTTCCTGGCAGATTAAAACTGTGTACCATACCAAGACTCAAACTCGGGACCTTTGCCTTTCACGGGCAAGTGCCACTTATGTCTTTAGCACGGCATGGAGCCCACATGAATCTGTTGCTCACTTTTTTCTCTGTTTACCTGGTGCAGGTGCTAATTTTAGTTTAGAAGTGCCTTCATTAAATTCTGGAATCAGCTTTGTGCTCATGGTTCTGGGTATAAACATGAACTCAGCAGTGCCATCACTGTTGTAGTCTTGCTCTGTAACTAACTAGCTCCAAGTTGATGTCCTCAATTTCTAGTCAGAGGGGATATTCATAGGTTGTGGAAGAAGTGTATGTTGATGATGATGTCAGCAGGTTGGTATCACTAGTGATTGTAACTGTTGCTTATTTCAAGAACTCTTAAAATATATATAAAGACTTAATTGTATGGATATAATAGAGGGAAACATTCCATGTGGGAAAAATATATCTAAAAACAAAGATGATGTGACTTACCAAACAAAAGTGCTGGCAGGTCGATAAACACAGTGTCTATCAACCTGCCAGCACTTTTGTTTGGTAAGTCACATCTTTGTTTTTGGATATAAAGACTTAATTGCCTAAATATCATCCTCCCTTCATCAAATACCAGGCATTGTATGTGGAAAATTTGTGTAATGTGTTACCATAATGTTTTAATTTTTGTTGTTGTTGCATGGCAGATACTGCTCATATTTCTCCTCCTTTAGCCTGCTTCTTCATAAGACCTGCTGCTGATCGAACATTTTGGAACATATATTTGTCATCTCTGTTTCACAGGTGTGTTCTAACAGTAAATTTTGAGGAATTGTGGGTTTCAAATGAAGGAACTTGTTAGGCAGTAACACAGGATAGCCACACCTTTGAGCTGATACTACAGTATATTGTAAATCTTACTGTATCTCACGGTCCTTGTCTGTCATTGAAATGCGCCTTAAAGTGTATGAATTTCTGGTGATTTATTCATGGTAGTGCAATTAACAGCGTATACTCATATTACTTGGTAAATTTTGTAATATTAATCAACATAAATGAAGTTTGAATTGTAATAAATAATATATTATGGTCATGTCATGTGCTGTCACAACGCTTTCACAGAAATTGTGATAAATGATGACTTGAAGTGTGCCCTCAAATCACCAACGGCAATAAGACATTCAGCCATGGTTGACACTTTAAAACAGACATATGGCATGTTCAGGGCAGTTGTAATTGGCTGAACTATGGCAGTCAGGAATCTGTTTCTTGAAGTGACCAGATATGACCCTATAGGGTCACATTTGGCAGGTTGTTAAGAAAATATATGGCTTAAATTTGTCCAAAGCCTGCTTTAACTAATGGAAAGTCTTTGCGTCCTGAGTATGCCTTTAAAGAAGTACTGGAGTGCAAGGGAAATCCATGATCAGATGTAAACTAAATTGTGTTAGTGGTCTGTGTAGGAAGAGTATGTTATTCTGAGACCGAACAATTAGATATGCATTTAAGACTCATAAGCAGACAAGTTTGGAAGGTAGGAGACGAGGTACTGGCAGAAGTAAAGCTGTGAGGATGGGGCATGAGTCGTGCTTTGGTAGCTCAGTTGGTAGAGCATTTGCCCGCGAAAGGCAAAGGTACCGAATTCGAGTCTTGGTCCGGCACACAATTTTAATCTGCCAGGAAGTTTGAGATAGCACCTACTCATTTCAGATCTATTGTAAAAAAATTCTGTGTGCAGATTTAGATCATATCACTGTACTGTTTTTCTTGAACTCCAAGTGAAAGGCACTTCTCAATTTTAATAACACTATATCTTTGCAAGGCCTCGTAATTAATAAACAAGTATGGTCGCCATAATTAGGAAACTTTTAAATTATAACCCTCAAAACTCGGGGCATCCATACATGCCTCAGCAAAGGAGTCTTTTGGTGCTGGCAGAGCTTATGTGGATATGCACAGTATGTCTCTTAGCAGTTACCTTAAAATCTTATATTTATTGTTAACTTACAGTCTGCCACAAGCCAAAATGACATTAAAAAAAATAGTTTCTGTGCTCTAGGTTCTTTTAGTGAGAGAAGATATACACAGTCCAATCACACTAATTTGACCATTGCAGAGTGGTGGTTGATCAGAGGCGGCAAGGGAGGCCAGACTCCTTACTTTTCTATAGTAGTAGTAGTAGTAGTAGTAGTAGTTGTTGTTGAGGAGGGGGGGTGGGGTACAAACTGTCTTTGCCGTGTTGCATAGGAGGCCATTAGCCCGTTAGCCATGGTGCCCACCCCCCTAGGTTTCTCTTACGTTAGTTGTCCCGTGTACAGTGAATATGTGAAAGTGGATGAAGCCCAACCTTGTACATGTACTGATGTAATGCTTTCGAGCAAGGACATCATTACTTCCTTTCAGGGGCTTTCATTTTCAACTAGATGTGAAACTGAACCACATGAAATTTCGAAGAAAGGATGTCCAATACAGACAATGCACTTTCTCAGAAAGATGATGCAGATAAAAACACATGCATTCCAAAGTTCAGGGCATGAGCAAGTGGTTTGCAACCTAGCCCTAGAAAATAAAAATCATTCTGCTGGCCCTGTTTGCTCTTATGTGGAAAAAAACTGTATATTCTGCTGAAGAACCTGGCTGGAGGTTTAGCTAGACATGCTTCTTCTAAAATAATCTAAGTAGTTTTTTTTTCATATAAAGAACTGTCTAAACAGGTGTTTAGTCTTTCAGAACTACTTAATGAACATCACACAGTGATGAAAATTGGACACAATAATGAAAACTAACACACACACATCATGAAAATTCTAATTGACATCTCATGTCTTTTGTGCAGGCAGGTGCTAGCTTTCAGAGAATACAATGATGATGAGGAGGAGATAGAAGATTCCCTGAATCCTGCAAATTTCAGAGCTATTTTTGAACTTGGGCTAAACAGAAATGAGGATTTGAAAGTACACTGGAAGAAAATGGGCTATTTCCGCTGATTTTAAAAAACTATACAGAACAGACTGATTGAATATATAAATCAAGAGATTTGTGAACATATACATTCAAGTTAGGATAAAACATCAATTTATTGACTGCATTGTGAACAAAGCAACAAATGTTTTAGACAAATCACAACGCTCTGTTGTTGTGAGGCTAGTGGACTCCAACAGTGACATTAAAAAACATTTTCATGATTTTAGTGAAGCTAGAATGTAGGCTGCTTTATTCCCTGTGCTCAGTGGTGTGTCTCAGAATTACAATAGGAAAAACAAACTGTTGGCCATACAAACAGATGTACTTTGAGGTATTGGATTATATTGTAACACAGCTGGAAATAAGATCTTCACTTTGTGAAACTGCTCTTCCTTAATTAGGCAATAGTACTCAGTTCGCAATTACAGTCAGCATTTCCCTGTATAATCAGACAGACATGGAAAACTGTGCAGCCATTGTCATCCCATGGAAACAGAGTAATTTATCTGATGCCCAAAAAGGCGTGATAATTGGCTTTTGGTCCAAGGATGGAAGCATTTCTGAAATGGCTAAGTCTGTAAACTGTTAGAATGTCGCCATGGTTAAAGTATACTGCGGATGGCAAAATGGCACTATCCAAACCCACCTCCACAGCAACTGGTGTACCACGGCCGATAGATGTCGGGGACAAATGACGGCTGCGGAGAAGTATACTGACAAATAGAAATGCAAATGTTGAGCAACTGATCACCCAGATGAACCAAGTGGCTACCAACAGTGTCATCTCAGCGACTGTCCAGGGAACGTTGGTGCATATAGGCCTCTGCAGTTGGCACCTGTTTCATGCACACATGCTGACTGCTGACTGACTGCCCAGATGAACAGTGCCTCCTCAGTGACAGTTAACGTTCTTTATATGGGTCTCAGCAGCAGATACCTGTTTCACGCACCCATATTGAATGCTATTCATCATCAATGGAGGCTAGAATTTGCATGCCAGTACTGCTACTGGATGTCCCATGAGCAGCGACAGGTGGCCTTTTCAGATGAACCGTGTTTTATTCTGCATTAGACAGCTGTTGGTGTGCATGGTGTGAAATGTCTGAAAGCAAACACCCTGCAACAGTTGTCGGAAGGGTCCAGGCCGGAGGAGGATGTTTTATGGCCTGGGGAATGATTTTGTGGCATTCTCTGGGTGATTTTGTCATTTTGGAAGGCAAAGTGGATCAACACAAATACGCATATATCTTTGGGGACCGTGTCCACCCTTACATGAAGTTTGGTTTCCCTCAGCACAGTGACGTGTACTGCAGGACAATGCAACACATCACACAGATGCAGCATATGTGCTCGGTTCGAAGAAGGTACGAGTTGACCGTACTCCCATAGCCACCAGCTCCCTGGATTTAAACCCAGTCAAGAATCTTTGTGATTACCTCGACTGGGCTGTTCACGCTATGGATACTCGACCAAGAAACATTGTGGAGTTAACCACGGCACTAGAGTAAGCGTGGCTCTGCATCCCAGTCAGTACCTTCCAGAATTTCATTGACTCTTTTCCTGCACAATGTCACATTAGTGTGACTGAAAAGTATAATGCACTGTGGTTTATGTGGGCGTATGTTTGTTCTTTTTTTAAATTTGAGCATTGTCATCTAAGAAAGTAACAATCCCTCTGTCTTTCTTAGCTAATGAACAGTCACAGCAGATATTATGTATGACCATATTGCAATTTTGTGCACTTTGGTTGGAAAATACATAATCTAAATCAGCTTCTTTAAATCCAGATATATTGCTGATCATATATGTTTTTCCACAAATACCACTTAGAAAATTAATACTGAAAGCCCTACACCTAGCTCTAACTTCAGACTTTCACCCCCTTCCCTTTTTAATAAATTAAACTTAGTATACTTACGCAATCAAACAGCAAAAAATTGTATCTCAGGAAATATCCATTGTCTTGATCATCAACAAACTTTACTGTATCTTCACTTTACAACATATTCCAGAATATTTCCATTATCAGATTTGTGGTATAAAGTGAAGTTTGTTGGCAATAAGTTAAATGATTTATTTAGTGCTCCAGATAAATTGATCAGACTTCTTACCTGACTTTATCACAAGTGACCAAGACATTCCAATTAAATTTAATATCTTGTAAATTTAGACACTCGTGTACAACATTCACATGTGTATGTAAGGTTCGTGATGTCTGAAATTTTTTTCTGAACAAAGACATTCTTTTTTCTTGCAGGAAGTGGTGTACAGATGTTTCTTCAGTGCTTCAAACATGTTATGTAAAATTGCACTAATGCTATTAATTTTCACTGGAAAATGTGCAGCAGAGCATTTTCTACACATGTTGGTTGAAGAAGTAACTGCTCACAATTACACATACTACAGTCTTTCTTATGAAGGATACATCAGACTTTATCTGTACTCCCTGTGAGTATACAATTTCTAGAAAAAAGTTAGTTGTAACACTAGTCCATAGCAAATCTGAATCTACTAAAAGTTAGACTAATTTGTTTCAAGGGAGAGTTTTAGATGAAATTTTTGCATTTTGAATATATTTCAGAAGTGGCGATGCTGATCTGTATGTATCACAGTATGTTTCAAAGCCAACATATGATCCAGGACTGAACTGTGCTCAGTCAACAACATGTGGGGTGGATGTTGTAGATATTCCAAGAAGGTTTGTATTTAATGTAATTTCTAAGACACTTCTTTGAAGATGTATTTTAATTTATTAGTATTATTATTATAATTATTGTTGCTGTTGTTGTCAAATGCAAGTTAACTATAACTTGATGTGTAAAGCATCACATCACTCACTCTTAACAGTCCTGGGTGTGACATCACTTTCTAACCTTTTTGTCAGTAACGTATTTTTAATCAGTCATCATGTTATTTGAGAGAAAAGAATTGATAAATTTTAATTTGGATAAGGTTGTTTTGTGTAGTCATAAAAGGTGCTTGTTTTTTCCAATTAAAAAAAAAATTGTGACAAAACTGACCTGGATATAATAGTCACATCCTTGGTTGAAATGAGTGTGGGATGGTGTTTGCTCAAAGATTTGCAGAATGCCATATTTTGGATGACATTAACACATATTTTATTCCTTTCAAAGTTTTTCATTAAGTACAGTGAGCAGTTTATAAATTACAAACAAATTATCAGCGCAAATACCACGATTAGAGCCCACAATACACAGTCACTATCCAATGGTGAAGTTAATTCTTCTCTCATGGCAGTGTAAAGCACGGTTCACATTTACATGAACTCAACTCAGTTTGTATTGTCCTGCAGTAATTTGTTAAAGTACCATACACTGTAGCAGTTCAATTAAGTCAGTTCCTAATGACCAACGTAACGTCCAAGGGTACCTCAGCTTGATGACAACATTCCACACTTAAATTTTATTTAAAATGTCCATTAACTTAATTTATAGGGTTTACTTAAAAATTATTAAACATTAGAATTCTTGAGTTTTGC
This sequence comes from Schistocerca gregaria, assembly GCF_023897955.1. Lineage (NCBI taxonomy): Eukaryota > Metazoa > Arthropoda > Insecta > Orthoptera > Acrididae > Schistocerca > Schistocerca gregaria. The sequence goes on from NC_064931.1 coordinate 756,275,972, forward strand.
ATTGACCTATGGTCATATTTTCATGTACAGAGTGTCGATAATTGTGACACGAGTCAACACTGAGAGTGCACCTGACATAGATGATGTTTGTTTATTTTCAAACTGCGAACTGGCAATTTAGGGTCAGATCCAAATACTTATAAATGGCTGGAAGAACAAACTGTTAATTTTTAAAGCTTCATAGTGCTTTAAAATTAGGCTAGGTTGGATTTTAGTGTTTTTGTAAACTACAAGTACTAATGTGATTTTGATTTATAGAAAATGGTGTTGGTTAGACATTTAGAAAATATGTGGTCACTTTTGTCCATACACTATGTTTTTAGGAATGAGTGCTGTTTCACCAATCATGGTAAATTATTTGAAATTAATGCTGTAAGTCATACTATGCAGAAAATTTAAGGCAACAAAAGTATGTTGTCAAAGTTCAGAAACTAGCAGTGCTTCTTACAAAATCTGTGCTCGAAAATGAGTCTACCTGTGATGTTTGATATTAATTATTGCAGAGAATAACTGCTTTTAAGTAATTTAAAATTCTTAACAGGTAAACTAAAATGCTTAACTTTCAGATGGTGTAGATCACCCTTCCCAAATATAAATTTATCTTGTAGGTTTTTGCATGTAGTAATTGTAACTTTTAATTAACAGTGCATTAATGAGAACTAATTACACAAATGAAATCAGAATACTTGAAATTGGAATGTGAGTAACAAATTTAAATGAAAATAGGTCTATACAGGATTTTGAGATTTTAAAGTAAGTACTACTTGTCAGCAAGTAATATAAAAAATGGCAAAAAAATTGATTATTTATGAGATTAGAAAACTATTAACAGATGCTAAGAATCCACCTGCTACGTCACAAACTGAACACGTCACATACATTTCATATTATGGTGTTGCAGTTTATGATTATGAATTCTGAATGTAGTTTCTGTAGCAAACTTTTAAATTATCATGACTCTGAAATACTTGATAAATTAAATTTGTGAGTTTATTTTTTTATGTTTTACAACAAATGTTCAACACATTTAGTGAAGTTGTATGCTGCTGCTGTTGACAGCACATGCAATATATGATGTTTGTCACTACATACTTTCAAAGCATTCTGAATAATTTTCACATACTTTTTCTTGCAGTGAGACAGTTGGAATGCATTTATATTCAAATTGTTCATAATGTCAAAGGTCTTGCAAACACTGACATCATGTTTCATTGTCTTAAAGATTAGTTTCCTTGTTGGTTTACAATTTTCAAGGTTTTAGGCTTTCAGGTAAGAAAGTCCATCTACATAAAAAGTACACTAGTGGCTTTTTTTGTATGTACTGTTGTAAATTTTTGTTTTGAGTTGTTGTTTCAAGGTGATCAGGTGACTACAAAATTTTAGGACACTTGTAAAAAAATGGTACATGCAGTGTACCTTATGGTGCCTTTGAGAGAAGTGGGTTTTGGGTGGCAGGTGGTGGAGCAATATAAGTTTTTGAACATAACAGGAAAATGAACACTGACTTATGCAAGGATGTGGTGTCTAGATATGAACAGATGAAGATGGAGAAATTTTATCTCTGAAACTTCAATGAGTGTGGTATTTTCACTTCAAATAGGTCTTAAGCTGATCATAAAAGTTGTGTTATTTATTAGCAGTAAAATGATTTGTGTACATTTTTACATGCCAAATTAGGAATGTATCTCTTCGTTTAAGTAGACATGAGAAGGGTGTAATGTTTTCCCAATAGATGTAGTTGGCTGAAATAAAATCAATCGCCTATGTTCAGTTTAATTTTCTTTTTGATCATAGTAGGTCTTTCTCGTCTTTTGAAGGTATCCTATGGTGGAAGAAAACCAGAGAAAGAAACAGAAACTACAGACTGCACAGAATAGCACCAAATGTTTGTAGAAGTCCACACATGTAACAAGATGATAGCTAATATTCAAAAAATCACAGTTTGTCCTATCATATATAAAATTGTGTAAAGGATAGTCAAAAAGTTTTATCACCACATTGAAAAATAGAGTTGCACAATTAACTTTTAGTTTGTTTGATGGTACATGTCTGCAATGCTGGTACACGTCGAAGTCCCCACGCCACAGTACTGTAGCAGTCTCTTCCCTCAGTAAAATATGAAGTGGGTCCTTTTTAATTAAGATGGCAAAACCTACCCAAATTCAGATGTTAGTCTCTTGCAAACAATTTGGTGATGCACCTGTTACTATCACACCCCATAAGAACCTCAACATGGTAGAGGGATTGATTTTTCACTGGGACCTAATGCCACAAGCAGACGAATAACTATGCAAACTCTTGGAGAAGCAAGCAATCCACTTCGTATATCGTGTACGTTGAGGTCTGCCGGACAACAGGGCGTGTGTGTGATTTGCGAAAGGCCCCACGTACAGCAATGCTATGTCATCTGCAGAGGGCACCTCAGAATTTTGTGTGTGTGTGTGTGTGTGTGTGTGTGTGTGTGTGTGTGTGTGTGAGAGAGAGAGAGAGAGAGAGAGAGAGAGAGAGAGAGAGAGAGAGAGAATCACCATCAGAGCCCGCCATGGGCCCCGGTCTATTTAAGGGTCTTGTGTGATGTCCTTAGGTTAGTCGTTTTAAGTAGTTATAAGTTCTAGGGGACTGATGATCATAGATGTTAAGTCCCATAGTGCTCAGAGCCATTTTGAACCCAGTCTATTTAAGGCTTTCAGAAGCTTCTTGTCTGAACTGTTTATTGCCTATGTTTCACATCCATACAAGGCTACACGCGAAACATATATGTTCAGAAAATACTTTCTAACACTTAAATTTGTATTTGATGTTAATGTGAGGGTTGGAACTTTAATAGTGGCAACTATTTATTCACAACCAATACGAAAGAGTTACATGTTTGCACTTGTTACTGTCCTTCAAAGTAGTCTCCTGCGTTGCATCAGTCCATGTGATATCACACATTTCCCCCCCCCCCTCTAATGCATGACAATGGAAAATGCCAGCACTTTACAATGACTTATTCTGGCCGTATATCTAAGCTGGAATCCAATTCTGATGTAATAGCTAAACAGGATGTCTGAGGATTAACTCATACATTATGTTTACTGCTTTGTGTCTGTTAATTTATTAGGCCTGCCAGAGAAAATATTGGGTTTAGCGCTTTCTTGATTGATGATAATCCCCACATAATAAAAATAGAGGAGCTCGTGTAATGCAAGCCCTGTTGTAATTGTGTGATCAAAAATGTATTTTCATGCAGTTAAGTGTCAATTGATGGTTTGTAGAAGTTTTTAAACTTACTGTAATGTTTGTAAGTATTAGATGGCATATATGAGTGACATTGAAGGTTTGAGTTGGTTCAGGAGGCATGTTTAGGTGTTATAATCATTGAAGGCAGCTGTCAGGTAAACAGGATATTGTGGGCCATGTCCTGGTCTGGCACAAATTTTGAATTGTTATGATAGATTTATAACATAAGTGTGTTGGTGAATTTATTTCTTCACATTCAATGTGTTAATGATTGGAAAGATATTAGATTTAAAGTGAGTATTAATGACCTTAATTTTTACAAGGTGGTGTTTCACATCCATAATGTATTTAATAAAGAAAATGTTTGTATACATCATAAGTTGCTGTATAAACTTTATTGAAATGTACTACTAGTTTCAGTCTATATAGACCATCTTCTGGCACTGGACAAGTAGACTGTATTGCAAATTTGCGCTATGATGGGGTGGTAATTGAGCTTTCTAGAAGTGAAGGTTCCAGTAAATATGCAATGTGATGACTCACAGACAAATGGAATATGTTTTTTACCAATGGAATTATGAAATTTCTGCAACAGTTGTGATGTAAATGTAATAAGATTAACTTGAATAGGTCTCACAAGAAGTGTATATGCTGCCTTTCCAGTAGGAGTACAGATGTCTGCAGTTATCAAAAGTGTGTTATTGACATGTAATATAAATTCAGATGTTTGCCTTTTTTAGTCTATGTTAAAGCAAATATGTTTAATACAGCAGAAATCAAGGTGCTAAAAACACTTTTTGTCCAATGCCAGAAGATGGTCTACATAAACCAAAACTAGTGGCCCATTTCAGTAAAGCATGTAGATCAGCTGATGGTATATATAAACATGTCCTTTGTTAAAGATGGTATTTAGTAGTAGTATTGCCAGTCTTCAGGGGCAGCTAAGTTGTTCTGCTTCCTCACTTCCTCGACTCTCGTGAGCGGCATTCTCACTTGTCTTTCAATTGTAATGAAGCCAGGTGCAGTATAATTACATTTGAATAAATTGTCACATATTTCAGTTTTCTGTGTCTCTACAAGGAAAGTACATTTTCACATTTTGTATGGTTTATTTTGTCAAGAATTTTCTGTTGGAGGCTCTCAGGAATAGAACAGTTACTTATAAGAATATCTTCAGCACAAGTCTGCATGAAAAGATTTGTTGGAAGATTGAGTCATATGCCATTCTGTCATCTGACTCGAATAATCATCAGTAGTGTCTACAGTTATAATCACATCTGTCACCTGCAATGTGGAGAAGCTATGTTGTCATAGAACTTACATTTTCAGTCATAATTATCTTTTCTGTCCCCTAAATAATCGATGTCTGCATAAAAAAATAATTTTGGAAAAAATACAATTTACTTCACAACTCTGACATTATCATCATTAAAATTTCTGTAGGTTATTTGTAATTACAGATAGTCATAAAGACTACTAGATGCCTCAACATTAATGGTCATGAACCTTTTGGAGAAGTTTCGTCTACAACTTTATATGTATTCTGAAATTCAATTTTTGCCTAAGTTTCAGGCGACCTGTTGGGATTGGAGTCTATGGCCATCCATCACATGAAAGAAGTGAATATCGTCTTGAAGCATACTATGTTGATGATGAACATGATAGTGGAGATGTAGATATCCGTTCCTCAGGCACTGTGGAGACTGGGAGCACTGGTGTACCAAAGAAAAAGAAAGCTTCTGATGTAAGAAAAGTGGTTGTTAAACACCTGTAATCTTTTAATTATTAAGTATAGAAAAATTGCCTTCTGTGAAGTAATGAAATGACTTGGGTGGACTAGAAACATGACCCCAATTTACCATGTAAAATAGACATTGAACAGCAGATGGGAACAAGATGCTGAAAACTGTAGCCCAGAATTATGTTGCTCCTTTCCGAAAACACACACACACACACATACACACACACATACACACACACACACACACACACACACACACACACAATGCTTTGATGTTCTGAGTATTTTAGTACTAATTTTGTGATGTAAACTTCCTTTTATGTGAATTTTTACATTTTTGATAAGCTAAAGATTACTCTGTTCCATTAGTTGATTGCTTGGGGTTGACTTATACATTCAACATGTTTTCTACCTTTCAGTATCCATTATTTTCCTTCTGAATCTCTATTTGACATTTTGGGTGAACAGGTTTGGATTGTCTATCTCCGCATTAGCAAATATCTATATTTGCTACCCCTCAAACAGTACTCTAATATCAACAGTATTTTGAGAGACAGATCAAACTTTGGTGAAAATTTGTTGCAGTTATGTTACTTTCAGAAATACTTTGTTAGATCTTAACAAGCTGTATACATTGATGTTATAAGCAATGGATACAAACTCATATAAACAATGATGCAACAAATTGGCTGCATTAATTTGTAAGAAAATACCAAAGCATGTGCCTCAAGTAGTTTCAGGAAACTGCAGGAAACCTCAATAACAATCAACAAATAGAAATTTGAATCCCACCCTTTTTAAAACAGTGTATGGGGTGTAATCACAGTATCATCTTGCTCACTCAGTAAAGGTTTTTTTTTTAAAAAAAGGTAATGCTTACATCTAAATTTTTGTATATATAAGTATGCTGTAAGCCACAGTAAAATAGTGCATGACTATGAAATTACTCCATACTAATATTAGGAACTGTGTTTTGAGCAGTGGACAAAGGACTGTCTCTAAGCTTCCGTATATACTCTGATCCCTCTTATCTTATTACTGCTCTACAGATACACCACACTTTCACAGGACTCTCCCAACAAATATAAGTTGTCTATCCTTTTTCCATACCACTGATTTCACATAGTCATCCAATTTCATATTGACTCACAGCATTGTCTTAAACAATGTGGCAGACTCCAGTAGTTTGCTGCTGATACCTCAAAGAAACTTATTTATTCACAAATAGCCAACATGGGTTCAGAAAATATCATTATTGTGAAAAGCAGCTAGCTCTTTATCCTCACTAAGTAATGAGTGCTATTAACTGGGGATGTCAAAACGATTCCATAATTTTAGACTTCCAGAAGGCTTTTGACACCCTCACAGTTTATTGTAATTGACAGAAAGTCATTGAGTAAAACACAAGTAATATCTGGCATTCTCCAGTTCCTGATCAAGGTAAATGATACAGGAGACAATTGAGCAGCCCTCGTAGATTGTTTGCAGATAATGTTGCCCTTTACCATCTTGTAAAACCCTGAAATGATCAAAACTAATTGAAAAATTATTTGGACAAGATACCTGTGTGGTGGAAAAAGTGTCAATTGTCTCGAAATAATGAAAAGTGTTAGCTAAAGAGACTGCCTACGTTATGCTTGTCTATCCTCTTCTGGAATATTGCTGTGCTGTGTGGGATCCACATGAGATAGAATTTGTGGAGGACTTGGGAAAACTTCAAAGAAGGGTAGCTCACTTTGCATTATCCTGAATTAGGGGAGAGATTGCAACATATATGATACATGAATGAGGTGGCAATCATTAAAACAAAGGCATTTTTCGTTGCAGCTGGATCTTCTCATGATATTTCAATCACCAGCTTTCTCCTCTGAATGTGAAAAAATTGTGTTGCTGTCCACCAAATGATCATCATAGTAAAATAATAGAAATCAGAGCTCGCACATTATAATTTAAATGTTCATTCTTCCTGCGTGCTGTTCGAGTGGGGAATGGTGTAGAAATAGCTTGAAGGTGGTGTGATGAACCCTCTACCAGGTACTTAATTGTGAATTGCAGAGTAGTCATATAGCTGTAAATGCAGACATAGATTTACTCTAATAGATTATTGTCATTTTCTTTCTCTTTGTTATGGGCATTATCTTGTATTTGCACTTTTAAAGAGGGTTGACATTCAGTACACTAAGTGGAAATACTGTTAAAGTTATTCTTCATTTCATTATGAGCATCTAGTGATGGTGCTCTTTTTTTACATTGACTGAACAATCTGAGTGCATGTTTGTTGAGAATATCCACAGTGTTATTACTTTTTCTCGAGGCACACTCAGTGTTACTTTCGTTTCTGTTGAACAGTTGGTTGTTGTTGTTGTGGTCTTCAGTCCTGAGACTGGTTTGATGCAGCTCTCCATGCTACTCTATCCTGTGCAAGCTTCTTCGTCTCCCAGTATGCACTGCAGCCTACATCCTTCTGAATCTGTTTAGTGTATTCATCTCTTGGTCTCCCTCTGCGATTTTTACCCTCCACGCTGCCCTCCATTACTAAATTGGTGATACCTTGATGCCTCAGATCATGTCTTCTACTCAAGTTGTGCCAGTCTAATATACTAACTGGGTCCTATTAGTGAAAAAGTCTTTGGGTGTCATATTTGTTAAGCTGCTCTAAATGATCAAATCTTGGTTGTCATTCAACAGTGTGGCACAGTGTGGATTACCTTTTTAAAATACAAGAAGACAATATATCCTTCTTCATCTGTATTTACCATTTGCAAGGTAATGTTTGTGAAAAAAAGTGAACTGTCTTAAGGCTCAAATTTTTCGAGATTCCATGCTGATACTTTGAGAAAAGTTTTTCCACAAACATCATAAAGTTCAAGCTCTAGGAGGGTCTTCAACAACAGTCAATGTTCCATCTGACACAGTTGAAAGCCTTCTCAAGATTAATGAACACAACATACACCTTCCCTTTCTTCTCCATGTGCCTCTCCCCTATCACTCTCAGTATCCCAGTGGCATCTCTAGTTCCCACTCCTTGCCTGAAACCAAATTGTTCATCTCCTGTTACGCAATTCAGCTTTCCATATAGCTGTCTGTTGAGTGTCCTCAGCAAGACTTTGGCTGCATGCAATATCAGGCTCACTGTTCTATGTTCCTCACACGGTTTGCTTTTCTTTTTCTTTTCTATAGGTATTAAGACACTTTCTGTATAGTCCTTTGGCGGTTTTCTTGTCATGTATATTTGATTACACAATTCAATCAACTCCCTTTTCCCTTCTTTCTCCAGTGACTTTAACAGTTTAGCAGGAATCTCATCAATTCCCATTGCCTTTCCATTTAAATAAAGAATGTAATAATTCAGCTTTCTGTCTGTTGTCTTAACTTTCAGCACCTGACTGATCCATGAGAGAGACAACATAACAAATTTTGATTCATTCATAATTTTTACGTGGGATCAGCACTCCCAAAGGATTTTCTGACAGAACTGTTAACAATATCTGACTATATCAGTTGTTGTAATCTTCATAGTAGCTCTTCCCTTTGATGCACGGGTTAGCATTAACTTTCCTCCAAGTTTCCCTACATTCTTTCATGTAGTGAAAAGATAACAGTCTCTGTTTTCGAAATTCTCTGATTATTTGTTTTGCAAATAAAAATGCCTTCTCTTGCTGCACTATATTTTATTTTCCCAGACACATTTCGCCTTTTTTCACTTTAAGGCATCACCAGTGGGATCTATGAGGGTCATTCAATAATTAGACAAATTGGTCTGGAGGAAAAGCATTTATTTTTACAAAACAATACTTTTTCTACTTTTCAACATAATCCCCTTGAACATTCACACACTTGTTCCAACAGGCTACAAGCTTTTTTATTCCAACTGCAAAGAACTCTTTATCTTGATGTTTGAACCATTTTCCCACAAACTTTTTCATGTCCTCATTGTCCTGGAACCCCGTCCCACATAATGCCTCCTTCAGTGCACCAAACAAATGGAAATCATTAGGTGCTAAATCAGGACTGTAAGGGGGATCAGGCAGTACTTCCCAGCCCATTTTGTTGATGGTTTCATGGATTAGTTGAGCAATATGAGGACGTGTGTCATATTGCTGGAGAGTCACACCTCTCATCTGAAATCTACATCATCTCTCTCTCATGGCTGGCTTCACTTTGTTTAAAAGCAAATCTGAGTAGTATTGGCCGTTCATTGTATACTGTTCTTCGAGATAATCACAAAAAACTGGGCCTTAAGCATTCCAAAACACCGTCAACATGACTTTTCCTGCTGATGGTTTGGTTTTGAATTTTTTCTTGACACGTGAGTTGGTGTGCTTTCACTCCATGCTTTGTCTTTTTTATTCTGATTCATAATAGTGAACCCAAGTTTCATCACAAGTTAAAATTTTGTTGAGGAAGTGCTCACCTTCTGCCATAACATCCCTGTAGCTCTGTTCACACTCTCAACCTTGTTTCCTTGTGTAGCTACGTCAACTTCTTTGGGACCCACCTTGCACATGTTTTGCGGTACTTTAGCTTGTTACAGATAATGTTATGAACTGTACCAGTACTAACTTGAACCTTATCAACTATCATTTCCACAGTCACATGGCGGTTGGCACGAATAATGTCATCAATTCGACTTTCAAGTGAGGGAGTTGAAACTGCAACTAGTCGACCAGAACAGTGTTCATCAGTCACTGAGTCGTGACCATTTTTGAACTTGGAAAAATTTGCATGATTCATACAACCTTCACCATTAATTTTAGGCATTCTACAGTATATATTCACTGGTTTCTTGCCTTCAGCAAGTATAAAACGAATAACAGAATGTTGTTCAACTAATGTACCGTATTTACTCAAATCTAAGCCGCATCTGAAAAATGGGACTCGAAATCAAGGAAAAAAAAAATTTCCCGAATCTAAGCCACACCTGAAATTTGACACTCGAAATTCAAGGGGAGAGAAAAGTCTTAGGCCGCACCTCCAAATCGAAACAAAGTTTGTCCACTTTAATATGAGACACAATTTAGGTCGAATGAATGACGATACAGCTACAGTACTTTGGTTCGACTCGTAAGCTTAGCAGTTAAGCTTTACCAGGTAGCCATTGCTATGCGTCAGGCACTCTATACGTATTTATACAGGTACCCTTCTTTTTTCACGTGCTTCATCTGGTTTGAATCGATTGCTTATTTTTCTTTGATCTCATAAGTGACGTTCTCTATGTTATACGTGTTTATGTCACTCTAAGCTGAAAATGCATTATTGTACTGTGTCATGCATTGTTTGTCACATTCTGATAATGAGTGTTTACGACCTGTTGTCGCTCGCGGCATGGCTTGCTTTCGTGCACACTACCGCGGCTTACAATAAAAAAAAAAGAGGAATTGTCTCAAAAGTGAAACAATGGCAAGAGAGTGCTATTTGTTGTTACTTACACTGCTGCTTTCTTTGATAATGATCAACAAGAACCAAATAATAGACTGCGTATGATAGAAGATGTTCTGAAGGAGAGTTTAGCGAAAATTTTTCTCCATCCTCTTTAGTACATTACATTCTGCACAGAAATTAGTCATCTTAGATTTAAAAATCTAGTCAATTGCCGTGCTTCATTTCTGACTGTATCACTATTAGGCATAAGAATAATATGAATATAAACATGACATGATATGTATATTCTTCCGCGTTTGCTGTTTTCTCACTCTAGTTTCATAGTTTATTAGGCAGACAGGATTTAAAAGAGATAGCAGCAAACACGAAAGAATACATGGCAAAATGTTTATATTCGTATTATTCTTATGGTAAATGGTGAAGAGAATACTGCATGTGGATTCACAATTCATAAAAGTTTCTATTAGCAACCATCTCTTCTCACAGGTAGGAAAAAATTCAGAATGTAGAGTTGGCCATATTGACAAAAACCCCAAACAGTCTTGCCAGTTGGATTTTCGTAGTACATTGAAATGCTGCTACATTCGAAGATGAACAATACGGAATTTGTATTTACTTCGTTGGATAATGTATGAAAATATGGTGGTCGAAACTCGGGGCGGAGAAAAAAAAGCTCGTCTTCCACTTTTTTTTTTTAAATTTATTTACTGACGCAGAGGTTTTGGCGCCAGTATTTATCTTTGTGCCTACAAAGCAAGCCTGTGTAGCGCTACATATATTCGACGGCAGAAGTTAGTTGTGTGGCACCTACCTACATTTTTCAGAACTTCCACTTACTTTGCACACGATTTTAAGCCGCAGGCGGTTTTTTGGATTACAAAAACCAGAAAAAAAGTGCGGATTAAATTCTAGTAAATACGGTAGATGTTTCAAGCGGACTCCCCATCTTGAAATGTATTTTTGAGGTTCTAAACAAAACAATGTTGATATATCACCTGATCTGGGTTCATCCCAGTGATGCCAACTTAAAGCCATAAAAGTACCAAATTGCCCTTCTAACAGTTTTTCCCGTGACCAGTTTCTCTCTTTAATCATTGAATGACCCTCGTATAATGATACATTTTTGTTTTGATATGTATTATTCATAGATTATAAAACATTTCAAGTCTCATTGTTACGTAAATAAGTGACTACTTATGGTTCTTCCTGTCTTCAGTTCACATCAGTTTTTCCTCTCATCTGGTCACATGGAGGTCACACTACTGTTATATAAGCATGTGTTTTGAACATTTTTCTTCCCACTTTTAATTTTTTTTTGTACTTGTTGTTTTGATGCACCACCAGTATTCTATCCCAATGTAGACATAACACTAATATAGACAGAACTACTTGGAGTTCTCTGTGTGTCTCATCCTGTTTGGTTTGTTTATGTACATGTACATATTTTTTGGGAGATATTAGTAAAAGAGTGAGAGGTATGATGTTTAATCAGAAAATTTAAATGAGAGAAGTAAATGATACAAGAAGTAAATATCAACACATGGAAAGAAACTAATGACACCATATGCATGTATCAGTAGTCAAGTCAAAAGTTACTTGAAAATTAACTCATACATCTGTTGTATAAGAATAGGGTCTGATCATAATTATTGTACCCATTTCTCTCTCTCTCTCTCTCTCTCTCTCTCTCTCTCTCTCTCTCTCCCCCCCCCCCCCCCCCCCCCCCCTCGCAAACAGAGCACTGCTGTTGCTAACCTGGGGACTCTTGAGCTAGTTGTTAATCAGTGCCATCAGCCAGTACCCTGTTACCATAAACTCTGGATGTGCAGCAACCACTTTTTGGAAAATTCTTGAAATCTTGTGTCTCACACAGGACAGAATTTTTTGGCTTTAATTAACTGTATCATGACGATGGTACATGCTGCTTGTTAATAAACCTCAATGCAGTTTCAACAGAAAACCTAAAAGGTCCTGTGCAGAACCACTACACCATGCCAGAACCAACAAATCCCTTAAGTAACATACCTTTGCCATAAAGACTTTGATTGGAGGAAAGACGGGAGAAAAGAAAGAGAAAAAAACGTCTCTTCTAAGATAACTCCTATACCAGACCAAAATACCCATTGAGAAACTGAAAGATGTTGTGCAGAGAAGACTTTTGTGCAGATGTGTCCAGGAGAAACATTTTAAAGTTTATAATGCATGTGTGTGAAGTGGTTACAACTACAAAAAGAATAACTTTAAGAGGGAGAGAGGTAGAGCCAGGAGTACCTACTTTTCTAAATAATGCTAATTACTCCTGTGTACACCATTCCAGTGTCACTCTATATACATCATAAGATAACTGTAACATCATTGAAGAAACAATACCAATTATAGACTCCGTCGCAGTTTACCCATAGTGCACACAACCACAGCATAATGTTGTTGCTTGTTACATCTCTCTGTGTTGGAAAGCAGTTCTTGAGTCAAGTGTGAAGTTCATGAACATGGACAGTATTTCAAAATGAACCATTTTGGCTGTGTGTATGGGTGCATTATCATCTTGGAATATGGCAGTGTTCGGCAGCAATATGCTGCTCATAGTAAGTACTTCTTTGTCGAGGATGTTGAGACATTAATTCTCAATAATCCAACAAGTGAGGGTAATGATAGGACCAACTGAATACCACAACATAGCAACCCAAATCGTAATGGAATCTCCCCCATGCTTGATTGTTGGAAATGAAGAGGCCAGACCATAGGCTTCTTTATGGGTTCTCCATTGATAAACCCTGCCGTTTGAAGAAAACAGTGTAAACAAAGATCCATTGGATTGTACCACATTCTTCCAGTCATCAAGTGTTCAGGTGCTATGATCGTGGTACCACTTCCTTTACAATTTTGCATTGGCTTCCATTATTAAAGATTTCACAATTGCTGCCCTTTCATGAATGTTAGCCTTATGGAGCTCCCACCATCCTGTTTTTGTTGACACAGTATTACTCAAATGAGTGTCAAGTTCTGCAGATGCTTTTGCTAAAGTGGTTTTACACCATCTGGTTAACAATTACTTGTAATGCTCAATGATATTTGTCAGCTAACTTTGGCTTTCACCCCCACAACGCCTCTTCACAAATCTTGTTTTACCACGTTTAATGTATGCTGTCATACCGTGGATACTGTCACTGGGGAAACATTAAACAATTCATCAGTTTTTGTCGCTGATACTCCCGCTAACCACACGTCAATGAGTTGCCCTTTTTGGAAGTCTGAGAGATTACACATTTCACTGACTGCTTGTGTTAATTGTTGCATAACAAAGTGTATAATACACTGAAAGATAATGTCCAAGATGTGGTGTGTCATCTGTGCACTGCAGCCACATCACATTATTTACATGTATGCATTGGTGCCAACTTGCAGCAAGATGTAGGATATTGCATTTTGTTCATACTATTTTGTCCTCCTCCACTCCCCTCATGTAAATTTTGCTGTAACAAGAAGCCTGATCCAACATTATAATTCAGAACAGTCCCTTTAAATTTTTAGGTACACACCCAATGTAAATGTAACATTTTTCTTTTGTAAATATTGTTCACTGTTGCGAAAATGAGATAGAGTGCATTTAAATAAGGTATTACTCATATATTGTGAAGATGACAACAGTTTTAAATATTTGGAATCTCTTATTGTTGATTTTGATAAGAGAGCAAAGTTTAGATTTCTACATAACTTCTTGATAAAAATACATTTTCATGAAAGCCAATTACTTATTTTGACATTCTGAAAGCAAAAGGTATGTGGTGGATTAACTTTAATCTTATGAGAAATGCAATCACAATATTTCATCTCCAATTTAAATATTAACAACACATTTGGACCAAACACATTTTGAACACCAATGTTTACAATATCATCTCACTTTCCCTTAGGGACCAATGCAAGAAGCCTGTATAATTATCACTATGCCAAAAATGGTGAGTAGTGTACAACAAGTGCACCTAAGTATCACTAATGTATATATTAATGAAAATAATCAGTTTTTGAAAATATGATGTAATTGGATGGATAAAAATCTACTCACCAAGCAGTGGCAAGAGAACACACATATAATGGTATTTAAATTTGCAAGCTGTCAGAGCAGGTGGCTCCGTCTTCTAGCAGAAGGGTTGAAGGAGAATCGTTCTGCCAGGAGGAGAAGCCACTGGCACCAAAAGCTTGCAAATTTAAGTACCATTCCATGAAGTGTTCCCCTGTCGACAATTGATGAGTAGATCTTTTATCTATCTAATTAAATCATCAATTTATATAACAGAATTTCAATTATTACTCTACTTCTCAAGGGCTCAGAACTGTTGCACTCAATCTTCATGAATGTCCTCTTTCCTCATTAATAATTTGTTTTCCGCCTTTTTGCTCCCTATATATCTTAAATTGTTGCCAATCAATAATTTCAGGTGAATATGATGATGTATATTAGCCTCACAAGTCATTAAGTTGTATACACAATTCACTTGGTGTTCTCCAAATGGAGATACACAAGCAAGTGATCACAGAGGCAGTCACCTCAGGTCTTTGCCAGCTTATTCCCACACCACACAAAACCCGCACATGCTGCTGATGTCATAAAGAGTGTACATCTTGCTGATTATAAGACACGAGATGTACATTCGTGATGACTGCTGTTCGACTCCCCGTCTTGCCACCAAGATTCAGTTTTATTTGCGGTTTCTCTATAAATCGCTTAAAGCAAATGCTGGAAAGGTTCTTCCGTACTCTATCTGTGATAATCTTGTCATCTATGGGACATTAAACTCAGATCTTCTTTCCTTCTGAACATTGACCTATTCATCAGTAATGATTATTTCTCAAAGAAAAACAGTTCTTTGCTCGCTCACATTTAGTTCAAGTGCCACACACAACACCCAGACACTCGTACAAAATCGTATCCAAGTAGTTTCAGAGCTATAATTTCAGAGGTTGCTTTCAGGTAAATGTTGGGGAGGTCTCGTCTTAGAATAGAAAACATTCTTTTGTGATTTATTTTCAATGCAAAAAATCAAATAAATAATTGTCTGTTGATGTAGTGTAGGATTTTGACAGTGAAGTGTGTTACTTCTGTTTCAGGACACAACTGACGAAAGTGTGATATGGTCATTCGTATTTTACATTTTTGAAGTTGCGTTTGATATAATGTTTATTTGACGAATTTGATATTTGGTGAGAAACATATATTTTAAAGTATGTCTTTGAATGTTTTTACAACTATAGGTTTGAACTAAATTATCACTGATCTGATGTGTTTATATTTGCAGCATTTGTAATGTTCCTGAGAGTCCAGGACAATGAAGTGAATGAAACAAAGTATTTCATTAGTGAATTCAGGACTTCTTCCTCCAGAAACATCAGTCATTGGTGTTAAAAGGTGATGCTAGTGTGCTGTGAATAATGAGCTTTCCTGTGATGAATTATCACATTATCCTGTGACAGAATGTGTCTGATGATTTTTATACTTCGTCCATTTAGATGACTTTCCACTAAATAATTGTGCTTGAAATTAATATTTCAAGCATTTGAACATTAATTCCCTTAACTGTTTAATTGTAAGACATAATGGCTTGACTGAGTATTGTGTGGAATTACACTGCACTGGTGTAGCTATACTGTGTTATTGTCTGGATAGTACAATAAATAGTGGCCAGTATCAAATACTGCGCAACAGCTGAAATTATGTGCAGTGTGGTAATCATGTATAGTTAATGCTGTAAGATGATTTAATGTACAACTCATGTCATCAAAGTATGATATTCTGAAATGTGGCACAGTCACTACATTTCAATATGTTTTTTGTCAAACATTATTTACGTTGTGCTGATGGGCAGTTAATACTCCACCCGTTTTATGTGCCATTCGAGAGAAAGGTATTTGAGTCAACGTACCTGACAGATTAAAACTATGCACTAATGTGTAACATGTGCATAGTCTGTTTCTCTTGGAAATATTAATAATATATCTGAGTAATCAACAGTCTCTCTTTGGTGTTTAGAAAAATAGCTTGTAAGTGTTAGTAGAGTGAAGCTTTGAATTAAAGTAAGTGGGGTGCTTTGAAGAATCAGATGAAAAAGGCTTCCCTGCAATAGGCAAATATTAGGGTTTGAAGTATGATTCACCATGTACCTTTAATCTGCCAAAAATATTTAATTTCAACATACAATCCCTCCACTGTAGTGTCGGGTACATTAATGACATTAAAATATTTTGCATGCCAGAGAGAACTATTGTGCTTAGGTTATTGTTATAAGTTTCTGGTAGGATGGTTATTCTTCCTCTTTCAGACTTCCCAGATATTTATTGTTTGAATTGGTATTTCTGTACCAAAAACACTATTGTTTATCACTGTCAATCTATTCAACTACTGATCTAGCCAGTTAGTCCACCTAAGTCAGTCACAAAGGGTTGTTCTCTGCTTTACGCTTCAACAGTCTGCTGTCTAAAACTACGAAGTGCTGGTGTCAAGTGAATATTCTTATATACTGAATTTTCTTGATTCAGAATCTGTTTGATTCAGAATCTGTTTCTTCAGAATATGGCACTTCATTTCTATATTACTTCATGTAAGTATTTTTTCTTAGTTGTTTCAATGTATTTAAATGGAGAGACAGTAATAACTTTGTGTCACAGGTCTGTAATTGAAGACAGTGTAATTTATGTTTCTACCTACATGGCAACATCTCCTTTTCACTAAGTTCTAGTTCTCTTTGGTTCCTACTAGCTTTTGGATGCTTGTCATTGGTGCTATACATATAAGATGGCATAATATTCTCTACGGCTTGTGATTCCTTTTGTGTATGTGATCTGCCCTAAGTTTAGAAGCTGTGTTTTATTATCGAGACACAAAACTGACTTTCTCATCCAGTATATCTCGTGTGTCCATTGACTATGGAACTGGAAATGCTGGTGTCGCATTCTCTCTCTCTCTCTCTCTCTCTCTCTCTCTCTCTCTCTCTCTCTCTCTCTTTCTCTCTGTCCTAATTTTATGAAACACGCATTCTAAGTAATCATTGTCCTATGGAGTACTTGAAATGCTGGTGATGTCAAGAATATTCACAAACACCAAAAGCATAAGATCCTTTGTGTACTTTCCAAAGTACATTCCCAAAACAAAATCAATACTCTTATCTGTGGACCGTGTTGCTGTCATTGACAAAATGGTGGATGTCAGTGGCTTCTTACTTTATTATTTACTTACAGTGAGTATCATTTGCACCCTGTTCTTTGGTAATATTTAGTTGCCTATTCCATTCAGATACTGTTGTAATGTGTTGGCTGATCACTCAGCATTATCTGTCCATTTCATCGAGTAGGTTGAAATAGTGAAAGTATTTGTTAATGTATTATGTTATGAAAACTAGCCCTAATATCATTACAGCAATGGAAAGTCCATTTTGAAATGTAAATAATGGTCAAAGGTCAGCCCAAATATAGTGGTGGTCTGTTCTTTTGATTGCTATTGTCCGTGATACCAAAAATGGTTGTTATTTCTTTAAGATTGAGTAGAAGTGTAGTTCTAACATACTGTTGTTTAAACTGAATGTGTCTATGGCATGTTATGTATGTATTCTCCATTGAAATATTAATATTTATTGTGTTACTCCTCATATGAAGCCTGCTTTATGACACATATGAATGAGATCTTGTGTTAAATATATATATTTTTTAATATTAAGGTTAGCATAGCATGATACAAACTTACTAAACAGTTGTATAGGACCAATCTCATATGACAGATCTAGGGTGGGCAGTGTCATCTGATTAAAAAAAAAAAAAAAACCTATATTTTTTGTAGGCAGTCAATTTCTCTTCCCTGTGAGATGTTTGTAGTTGTCACCCAAAATGACATTAAAAACCTTGTCTTCCTTGTACTATGAAATTTGTGAAATACTGTGCTATGGTTTTTTATTTGTAATTTAGTCTGATAAGCACAAATGTTAATAAAATATTTGTAATTATTTGTATGTTTTAATAGTTCATTTTCATCTATTTTTGATTAAAAAAAATCATTGCTGTTTTGTTTAACATAACCAAGACAGATATTACTTGCAGTCTATGCATTTTGGAATTAGCATTTTAAGGGCTGTATTTGTCATGTAGTGAAAACCCATGCATGTTATGTGTAGTGAAATATGTGAAAGTGATAAAATTCATTGTGTTTGGTACTCAGATAAATGACAGTTGAGGAATGCCATTTTTTTCTATGTGAATGATACAGGAAGATAGTTAGCAACAACTGGTCTTGAGTGTGTTGAGCAGACATACTGAAGCTACTTCCCAATTTGTAGTTTATTTAGTATTTTTATTTTCCTATTTGACATTTGGATTAGTACTGCAACCTGAATCAGGTGGCAGCACATAGTTGAGACATTTAATCGATTCATAAGACTTTATGATTTTTGTACCACTGTATTCAGTATTATCTTATTGTAGTTACAGTAGGGTTGGTAGAAAATGTGTATAGATGCTGGTAAAATTGGTAACAGTCCATAAACAACTGGAAATCCAGTCAATTACACTCATCTAGCAGTATATTTTTTGACATTGAATTCCAGCTGTTTTAGAGAAGCTGACATATTGCGTGAAATGTAACAGTATCTAATGCTCTGAACTAGTGAGTTTAAAATTCATGTTTGAATATTCAGATTTAAGTTGCATCAGCTTCGCAGTACACACCATAATCAATTTTCCATGGTGTCTTAAATTCCCTAACTTGTTCCAAAAAAATATGCAACCCCATGACTTGTAGAATTCAGTATACATGTGGGCACTGCTCCTGCATATGATTTTCAATTAGCCAATACCCCTGCATGGTGTCTAGGGTTAGAATAGATCCATGGCCATTCCTTGCATGACCAAGCGAGATGGCGCATTGGTTAGACACTGGACTCGCATTTGGGAGGACGACAGTTCAATCCTGCGTCCGGCCATCCTGATTTAGGTTTTCCACGATTTCCCTAAATCGCTCCAGGCAAATGCCGGGATGGTTCCTTTAAAAGGGCTCAGCCAACTTCCTTCCCCGCCCTTCCCTAATCCAATGAGACCGATGACCTCCCTGTCTGGTCTCCTTCCCCAAACAACCCAACCCCATTCCTTGCGTGTCATGAGAGGTGAGTAATAGGAGTCTTTTTGTTTGGTCACGTTTTTACTTTGGTATTTTGACTATTGTTTGGACATCTGAACGTTTTTGCTCTTTTCATTTTTGAATGCTTTTTCCCCTCACCATTTTGACTTTTTATATTCTGGTATGCATTTTGGGTTTGATCTTCAATTTCCAAATTTTACAGAAGTGTGAGCTATTTCGGGAAAGACACTTTATTGTGGTGCATTAACTTCCAACTGTACCCTATTATCTTTTGCACCTACCAATCAGGTGCATCTATCTTTCCCTCCTGATGCCTCAGGGACCACACTGCTGATGATTGAGCTGTAACCTCCCTGTGTCAGCCAAGAAGTAGGTACCTAACCACTTTGAGGGCAATGGCTACTGTGTCAGGTGGCACCCATGAGGAGAGCCTCCAATTTGAGTGAGTGGCATTGGGGCAGATGATCGTCACTGAAACGGATCACACTTACTGGTGACCATGCCAACATGACCACCTCACTAGTCAAGAACAGTGATGTTGATGCAGAGATTTACAATTCTATGGCATTTCCGTCTGTGACTATGCATCAAAATGAGAGCCAGGCAAGGAGATATGGAAGTGGATACTTTGCTGAGCTCTTGGTTTGTTCCAAACTGACTGTGAATCTTTTGCTACAATGAAGCCACTGTTTTTCATTGAAAATATTGAAGATCAGTTTGGGGAGAATGCTGCAATAGAGATGATGAGAAATGGATCTTTACTGATCAAAACATCGCATGCCAGCAATCGTAGGCGCTTCAGGCCTGTTTCAGGTTAGGAGATGTACCAGCCACCATTTCTCCTCACAAAAAACTCAACAGAATTCAAGGTGTTATCTTCCATCAGAAGCTAATGCTACAAACTGATCAAGGCCTGCATACTAATGTGGCACAGTGTGCAGTCCATTTTGTTCGCTGCTAACAGGGGGAACCCAAAGATAATAGAGTGAACACTGGATCTTTTATCCTAGTCTTTGAAGACAATATTTAACCTGAGAAGGTTAAAGTCATGGTTTATAGGTGTTATGTCAGGTCTTATTTTCCTCCTCTGATGATATGATCTCCCCCCATGAACCATGGACCTTGCCGTTGGTGGGGAGGATTGCGTGCCTCAGCGATACAGATAGCCGTACCGTAGGTACAACCACAACGGAGGGGTATCTGTTGAGAGGCCAGACAAACGTGTGGTTCCTGAAGAGGGGCAGCAGCCTTTTCAGTAGTTGCAAGGGCAACAATTTGGATGATTGACTGATCTGGCCTTGTAACAATAACCAAAACGGCCTTGCTGTGTTGGTACTGCGAACAGCTGAAAGCAAGGGGAAACTACGGCCATAATTTTTCCTGAGGGCATGCAGCTTTACTGTATGATTAAATGATGATGGCGTCGTCTTGGATAAAATATTCCGGAGGTAAAATAGTCCCCCATTCGAATCTCCGGGCGGGGACTACTCAAGAGGATGTCGTTATCAGGAGAAAGAAAACTGGCGTTCTACGGATCGGAGCGTGGAAAGTCAGATCCCTTAATCAGGCAGGTAGGTTAGAAAATTTAAAAAGGGAAATGGGTAGGTTAAAGTTAGATATAGTGGGAATTAGTGAAGTTCGGTGGCAGGAGGAACAAGACTTTTGGTCAGGTGACTACAGGGTTATAAACACAAAATCAAATAGGGGTAATGCAGGAGTAGGTTTAATAATGATTAGGAAAATAGGAACGTGGGTAAGCTACTACAAACAGCATAGGGAACGCATTATTGTGCCCAAGATAGATACGAAGCCCACACATGCTACAGTAGTACAAGTTTATATGCCAACTAGCTCTGCAGATGATGAAGAAATTGAAGAAATGTATGATGAAATAAAAGAAATTATTCAGATAGTGAAGGGAGACGAAAATTGAATAGTCATGGGCGACTGGAATTCGAGTGTAGGAAAAGGGAGAGAAGGAAACGTAGGAGGTGAATATGGATTGTGGCTAAGAAATGAAAGAGGAAGCCGCCTCGTAGAATTCTGCACAGAGCACAACTTAGTCATAGCTAACACTTGGTTTAAGAGCCATGAAAGAAGGTTGTATACATGGAAGAACTCTGGAGATACTAAAAGGTATCAGATAGATTATATAATGGTAAGACAAGAGATTTAGGAACCAGGTATTAAATTGTAAGACATTTCCAGGGGCAGATGTGGACTCTGACCACAATCTATTGGTTATGACCTGTAGATTAAAACTGAAGAAACTGCAAAAAGGTGGCAATTTAAGGAGATGGGACCTGGACAAACTGAAAGAACCAGTGGTTGCACAGAGTTTCAGGGAGAGCATAAGGGAACAATTGACAGGAATGGGGGAAAGAAATACAGTAGAAGAAGAATGGGTAGCTCTGAGGGATGAAGTAGTGAAGGCAGCAGAGGATCAAGTAGGTAAAAAGACGAGGGCTAGTAGAAATCCTTGGGTAACAGAAGAAATATTGAATTTAATTGATGAAAGGAGAAAATATAAAAATGCAGTAAATGAAGCCGGCAAAAAGGAATACAAACATCTCAAAAATGAGATCGACAGGAAGTGCAAAATGGCTAAGCAGGGATGGCTAGAGGACAAATGTAAGGATGTAGAAGCTTATCTCACTAGGGGTAAGATAGATACTGCCTACAGGAAAATTAAAGACACATTTGGAGATAAGAGAACCGCTTGTATGAACATCAAGAGCTCAGATGGAAACCCAGTTCTAAGCAAAGAAGGGAAAGCAGAAAGGTGGAAGGAGTATATAGAGGGTCTATACAAGGGTGATGTACTTGAGGACAATATTATGGAAGAGGATGTACATGAAGATTAAATGGGAGATACGATATTGCGTGAAGAGTTTGACAGAGCACTGAAAGACCTAAGTTGAAACAAGGCCCCCTGGAGTAGACAACATTCCATTAGAACTACTGACAGCCTTGGGAGAGCCAGTCCTGACAAAACTCTACCATCTGGTGAGCAAGATGTATGAGACATGCGAAATACCCTCAGACTTCAAGAAGAATATAATAATTCCAATCCCAAAGAAAGCAGGTGTTGACAGATGTGAAAATTACCGAACTATCAGTTTAATAAGTCACAGCTGCAAAATACTAACACGAATTCCTTACAGACGAATGGAAAAACTAGTAGAAGCCGACCTCGGGGAAGATCAGTTTGGATTCCGTAGAAATACTGGAACACGTGAGGCAATACTGACCTTACGACTTAGAGGAAAGATTAAGGAAAGGCAAACCTACGTTTTTAGAATTTGTAGACTTAGAGAAAGCTTTTGACAATGTTGACTGGAATACTCTCTTTCAGATTCTAAAGGTGGCAGGGGTAAAATACAGGGAGTGAAAAGCTATTTACAATTTGTACAGAAACCAGATGGCAGTTATAAGAGTAGAGGGACATGAAAGAGAAGCAGTGGTTGGGAAGGGAGTAAGACAGGGTTGTAGCCTCTCCCCGATGTTATTCAATCTGTATATTGAGCAAGCGGTAAAGGAAACAAAAGAAAAATTCGGAGTAGGTATTAAAATTCATGGAGAAGAAGTAAAAACTTTGAGGTTCGCCGATGACATTGTAATTCTGTCAGAGATAGCAAAGGACTTGGAAGAGCAGTTGAATGCAATGGAGAGTGTCTTGAAAGGAGGATATAAGATGAACATCAACAAAAGCAAAACGAGGATAATGGAATGTAGTCGAATGAAGTCGGGTGTTGCTGAGGGAATTACACTAGGAAATGAGACACTTAAAGTAGTAAAGGAATTTTGCTATTTGGGGAGCAAAATAACTGATGATGGTCGAAGTAGAGAGGATATAAAATGTAGACTGGCAATGGCAAGGAAAGCGTTTCTGAAGAAGAGAAATTTGCTAACATCGAGTATGGATTTAAGTGTCAGGAAGTCATTTTTGAAAGAATTTGTATGGAGTGTAGCCATGTATGGAACTGAAACGTGGACGATAAATAGTTTTGACAAGAAGAGAATAGAAGCTTTCGAAATGTGGTGCTACAGAAGAATGCTGAAGATTAGATGGGTAGATCACATAACTAATGAGGAGGTATTGAATAGGATTGGGAAGAAGAGGAGCTTGTGGCACAACTTGACCAGAAGAAGGGATCGGTTGGTAGGACATGTTCTGAGGCATCAAGGGATCACCAATTTAGTATTGGAGGGCAGTGTGGAGGGTAAAAATCGTAGAGGGAGACCAAGAGATGAATACACTAAGCAGATTCAGAAGGATGTAGGTTGCAGTAGGTACTGGGAGATGAAGAAGCTTGCACACGATAGAGTAGCATGGAGAGCTGCATCAAACCAGTCTCTGGACTGAAGACCACAACAACAACAACAACAACAACGATGATATGATTTAAGTGCCAAAGGCTCGGAAAGATGTCGTCCTGCTGTTCTAATGGGACTGTTGTGTCATGATCTCACATGTCACCTCCTGGCTCTGATCATATTCCAGGGCCTGCCCTACAGTGAAGGGAGGGAATGTCAGCTCCCTCAACCCCTACACCTATAGTTCCCACACCACTAATGCAGACAGTGATGCCTAGTCATCCTCTGGCATTGTGAGGGATGAGGACACCTGTCAAAGTGCCCCTCTCAAGACAAGCACCAGCGGCCACAGCCTGCGGGCAGGAGGAAAATATGGTCCTCTTTGCTCCCAGATGCTAAAATTGGGAAAACTTCACAGAAATCAAAATATTACAAGGATAAGGAGGGCATGAAGAAAGACAAACTACTTTCTGATGCTTCATATGTTCCACTCCCCATCCCTACAGAGGTCAAACCTGTTAGGAACGGTCGCAGGGTTGCCGCAAATGAAAACGCGGCAGGACCAAATGGGAGAGTTCTCCAAACAAACGAGACGGACGAACAGGAATGGAAGGACAAGCACGACGACAGACAACCGAGCAAGACACCAAGATCAAGACAAAGTATTAAGCAACAGGGTCACAAAAGATAACCTCACAAGATAAAAACAACGTCCACTTATTAACGGGAAGTAAGCACATGCAACGTAAACACGATGTCTGTAAGTGAGATATCAACCGACTCAATGTGAATGCCAGACTGCCTCACTGAGAGAGAGGCAGCTGTCTAAATACATGACAGGGTATGTTGCTATTGCCTGCTCGGACTATGTGCTCCACGGTGGCACCCTCACGTTAGACTTGGGCCAGGAGGGCATGCAGTCACGGCTTACGGCGCGACTGTTGCAGAGACCTCTAGTGGTCATTGAGTTCCATGCTGTCTGGCATGGATTTAAAGTCCGTGGTGTTCAGTACCAGATCCCTCCCCTCTGAAACTTGCACTTAGGGGCAAAAACGCCTTGGACGGTGCTGTGATTGTCAGCAGATGGGAGAAGACCCGGGCTCGTCAACTGCTGTTGTCAGGGAGGAAGGGACATCCGAGGTGTCCATGTTCTCGCCTAGAGGCCAGGGCATCGAAGGGAGCCTCCAGTCCACCTGGGGGTGTGGAGGGCTGGCGGCAGTCTCACGGGTAGGCAGTAACCAGGGTTAGTTGTGGTGACTGGAGGACCACATTGGTACCCGAAGGAGGTAGTGTAGGAGGAGGCGGTGGCGGGAGTCTCACAGGGGTACGTGGATGGAGCTGGTTATGATGGCAGCGCTCCAACTCGTTCGCTGTCTGCACTGACGTCACATACTACCCATGGGCCGTGGCGGGCATCGATTCCGCCATGCTCCTGTACACGTGAGCCCACATGGCTGCATCAGGGGAGTAATACTGAGAGGGCCGGGAGCGGAGGTGGGAGGGTGACGAAATCAGCAAATGGAGCAAGGCCTGCAGCTGTTGCCCATGGAGGAGCTCTACCGGGCTGTGTCCATCAATTGGCGTGGTGCAATATGTGCTCAAGAACAGGGTTAGGGCCAAAGTGGTCGGAGATGTGTTGACCTCATTTGTTAACTGTTGTGTAAATGTGCGGACAAGCCTCTCTGCTACGCCATTGGAGGAAGGGTGGAAAGGTGGGCTATGGATATGTTTGATACCGTTGGCCTGACAGAAGTCGTGGAAGGAGGATGCCATGAATTGGTGGCCATTATCGGAGACCAATGTGTGAGGAAGGCCCTCAATGTCAAGGAACTGGGCCAAGGCCGTGAGTGTGGCCTCTGTGGTGATGGATGCCATGTGGACGACATATGGGTATTTGGAGTAGACATCAACAATAAGTAACCAAATGGACCCCAGAAACGGGCAAACAAAATCGAGATCGATGCAATCCTAGGCCCGGCAAGGCACAGGCCAGGGCGCAAATGACTGGAGGTGTTTGCCTGGTGACATGCAGACACAGTGCACCTGCGGACCCGGTGGTCAATATTGCCATCGATTCCGGGCCAATACATGCGCCGGCGGGCCAAAACTTTCATGCGGGGCATACCTCAGTGCCTGCAGTACAACAAGGAGGGCCAACTGTGGACCACGTAGCAGAGAACCTGCCTCAAGATAGGGTCTCGGCGTGTAGCCATGGCAATATGAGCAGCTATAAGAGGCAGACCGTCCAGTGCATCCCGGTGAGCGGAATCAATGTGAAAGCAGAGGACCTTCTGTTGGTCAAACACAGCATCGGGGCCTGTTGGGAGACGCGACAAAGCATCCGCATTAGGGTGGGTCGTGGGCTTATACTGGATAAGGGTAATTCCATAAAAGGAACGCCCAACACTGGAGATGTTGAGCTGTCCTCTCTGGAAGGTGAGGGTGGGGTCTGAAAAGCGTAACTAGGGATTATGGTTGTCAGGAGGGTGAACTTTGCCCCAAAGAGATAGATGTGAAATTTTTGGATGGCGAACACTACTGCCAGGGCCTACTTTTCAATCTGGCAGTAGTTCTATTGTGCCGGGATTAACGTCTTCGATGCATAAGCGATGGGCTGTTCTGAGCCATTGCTATCCCAATGTGTGAGTTCTGTCCCAATGCCGTATACCGACACATCAGCTGCCACAACTATGGCATGGTCCAGAGAGAAGGGAATAAGGCAAGGGGTGGACTTCAGTATCGACTTTAAATGGAGAAAAGCCTGGTCACAGGCAGGAGTCCTATCAAAAGTCACCCGTTTGCAACACAAGTGATTGAGGGGTTGAGCAATGGAGGCAGTTTGCGGTAAGAACTTTAAGTAATAAGAAATCTTGCCCAAAAACTCCTGGAGTTCAGATAAGTCCTTGGGATGAGGAAGGGCCTCAATGGCCATGACATGGCAATCCAAAGGGTGAATGCCATCTTTGCTAAGCCAGTGGCTTAAGTATTCCACTACCGGTTGAAAAAAAGCAGCACTTGTCCAGCTGAAAGTGTAAACCTGCAGACTGCAGAGTGTGAAATAAGGTGCTGAGGTTGTGCAAATGTTCCTGGTGGGAACACTTGGTGACCAAGATGTCATCCAGATAATTCACACAGGCTGGGATAGGCTGCATGAGCTGTTCCAGGAACAGCTGGAAAATTGCCGGTGCTGAAGAGACACCAAATGGAAGGCACTTGTATAATCCAAAAGGTGTGTTGATAACCATGATGTTCTGGGAATTGCCTCAGCCAGGTCGATCTTAGAAAAGCATTCCTCCCCCCCCCTCCCCCCCCCCCCCAGCAAGCTTGACAAGAAGGTCTTCCTGTTGGGGAATGGGGTAAGTTTCCACTAAGGACTGAGCATTGACAGTAGTGCTGAAGTCCCCACACAGCCAAAGGGACCCAATCAGGTTTCTGTATGACCATCAATGGTGTCGCCCAAGTACTGAATGTTACAGGCTCTAGGAAGCCAGCAGCCTGGAGCCGATCAAGTTCTGCTTGACTGCTGGCTGGTCTCTAGAAGAATGTAGCATTCCAAAAGATTGGAAAAGGCCACAGATCATCCCCATTTTCAACAAGGTACATCACACAAATGTGCAGAACTATAGACCTATATCTCTAACGTCGATCAGTTGTAGAATTTTGGAACATGTATTATATTCGAGTATAATGACTTTCCTGGAGAATAGAAATCTACTCTGTAGGAATCAGCATGGGTTTCGAAAAAGACGATCGTGTGAAACCCAGAACGCGATATTCGTCCACGAGACTCGGAGGGCCATAGATTCAGGTTACCAGGTACATACTGTGTTTCTTGACTTCTACAAGGCGTTTGATACAGTTCCCCACAGTCGTTTAATGAACAAAGTAAGAGCATATGGGCTATCAGACCAATTGTGCGATTGGATTGAAGAGTTCCTAGATAACAGAATGCAGCATGTCATTCTCAATGGAGAGAAGTCTTCCAAAGTAAGAGTGATTTCAGGTGTGCTGCAGGGGAGTGTCATAGGACTCTTGCTATTCACAATATATATAAATGACCTTGTGAATAACATTGGAAGTTCACTGAGGCGTTTTGCGGATGATGCTGTAGTATATCGACAGGTTGTAACAATGGAAAATTGTTCTGAAATGCAGGAGGATCTGCAACGAATCGACGCCTGTTGCAGGGAATGGCAATTGAATCTCAATGTAGACTAGTGTAATGTGCTGAGAATACATAGAAAGAAAGATCCATTATCATTTAGTTACAATATAGCAGGTCAGCAACTGGAAGCAGTTAATTCCATAAATTATCTGGGAGAAGGCATTAGGAGAGATTTAAAATGGAATGACCATATAAAATTAATCGTCAGTAAAGTAGATGCCAGACTGATATTCATTGGAAGAATCCTAAGGAAATGCAATCCGAAAACAAAGAAAGTACGTTACAGTACGCTTGTTCGCCCACTGCTTGAATATTGCTCACCAGTGTGGGATCCGTACAAGATAGGGTTGATAGAAGAGAGAGAGAAGATCCAACAGAGAGCAGCGCGCTTCGTTACAGGATCATTTAGTAATTGCGAAAGTGCTACAGAGATGATAGATAAACTCCAGTGGAAGACTCTGCAGGAGAGACGCTCAGTAGCTCGGTATGGGCTTTTGTTGAAGTTTCGAGAACATATCTTCACCGAGGAGTCAAGCAGTGTATTGCTCCCTCCTACGTATATCTTGTGAAGAGACCATGAGGATAAAATCAGAGAGATTAGAGCCCACACTGAGGCGTACTGACAATCTTTCCTTCCACGAACAATACGAGACTGGAATAGAAGGGAGAACCGATAGAAGTACTTAAGGTACCCTCCGCCACACACCATCAGGTGGCTTCCGGAATTTGGATTTAGATGTAGATGGGTCTGGCCCAGAAAAAGCGAGGCCTGCGTATCCGGCCAAAATGTGATGTGCGCCTGAAAACGTGAAACACACCTGAGATCCATTGCAAACAATGACGCAAAAGCCGAGCACAGATCGTCCAAGTCCTGAAAAGGAGCAGCCGTTGAAACGACCGTAACTTCATCAGAAATTGAAAAGCCAAACAGTTGAAATGCGTCCAGGCCAAAATATTTGAAGCCGACGGATGGTCGACATCAAATAGGGTAAGGAGCTGGGGAACATGTTTGAATGTCACCTGGACGACGACCTGGCCATGAAGGGGACCAAACGCCAAGAGGGATCTGACAACGCAGAGGAGCCCAGGTGGGTATATTTCACAATATTAATGAGAAAGACAGTGGCCTCATTGTTGACCTGAAGACTGACAGCCTCAGTAAAAAGGCAGAGCATGAGGAAGAGCTTCTGTGCTGATGGGTCCTCCAACAGGACGACCAATTGCAGGGCATGTACAGTATCCTAAGGCCCAGGAGGGGCAGGACGAGAGCAAGTTGAGCGACTATGACAAACAGATCGGATGTGGCCCTCCTTCCTACACAGCATGCAAGTTTTACAGCATTGGGGTCAATGAGATTGAGAGCGTGCGGTAAAGCACTGTGGGCAAAACGGAAGTGTGCCACACGACTGGTGACGCATGGTGACTAGAGGCTCTGATGCCGTAGAGACATTGGAAAAAGAGGAATCCTGATGGCGCTGGCCTCTGTTGGCCGGGCCATGTCTGTGTCATGAGGGCGGAACCCGCAGAGACACATCAATCACTGCCACTTGCAGCCGCGCCTTGTGATGCTCGTTAGCCACCTGAGCAATTTCAGATGCGTGGACAATGCGGAGAATCTCTTCCAATGAGGGATTATCGAGTTTCAATGCCGCAGTTCTGACCTCAGGATTGGGAGCCAGCTGAACCACCACATCGCAAATTTGGGAGTCCGTATACGAAGCCTTACACTGGTGATTGGTGCATGTAAAATCGCATCGATGGGGTGAGACCCTGCAAGCCCATGACCGAGAAATGATATGATTGACCATGCTGTTTAATTGTACTGGTGGAATTCTGGCCGAGAGATGACCACATGGTAGCGCTGTGAACAATAGTTTGTCAGCAATAGGCATATCTCCTGGAAAAAGAGAGCCACAGGATCAGACAAGGGTGCCAACTTGCAGAGAAGAAAGAATGTGTCTGGGGAGGCCCAAGACAAAAACCACGACTTCGGCAAGGGGTCGTCTGTGACTTGAAAAGCTGTGAAATGTTGTTTCAGCCAATGTAAGTACGTTTCCC
Organism: Schistocerca gregaria; assembly: GCF_023897955.1. Classification (NCBI taxonomy): domain Eukaryota; kingdom Metazoa; phylum Arthropoda; class Insecta; order Orthoptera; family Acrididae; genus Schistocerca; species Schistocerca gregaria. Next base: position 756,305,975 of record NC_064931.1, read on the forward strand.
AGTCTTCTTTAGGGTCATTAAATGGTGGGAATGATGATGGACGTGAGAAAGCATTGGACACCCAAGCAAGAACTTCGAAGCTGTTGTGGTAGCGTGTCCCTGGCATCGACATTGTCCGCTAACAACCGCATCGACTCCTGTAGACTGTCTAACTGGATCTGCTGTTGCTGCATGAGCTGCTGCTGTTGTTCCGGAAGACAGATCAACTTAGCCTCTATACTAACAATGACTACCATTTACCTAGTCGCCAAAATGTTGTAACTGCGACAGAAATGATCACAGGGTTGCTGCAAATGAAAATTTGGAAGAACCGAACGGGAGCGGCCCCTGAACAAACAAGACGGATGAACAGGAATGGAAGGACAAGAACAATGACAGACGACTGAGCAAGACACCAAGATCAACAATGAAGTATTAAGCAATGGGGTCACAATAGAGAACCTCATGAAATTAAAAACAATGTCCACTTGTAAATGAGAAGTAAACACATGCAACGTAAACACGATATCTGTAAGTGAGATATCAACTGACTCAATGCGAATACCAGACTTCCTCACTGAGTGAGAGGCAGCCACCTAATACATGACAGGGTATGTCACTATTGGCCGCTGGGACCACACGCTTCACAGTGGTGCCCTCACATTAGATTCGGGCCAGGAGCGCGTGCAGCCACGGCTTACGGTGCGACTGTTGCAGAGACCTCTAGTGGTCATTGAGTTCCATGCCGTCTGGTGCACCTTCGAAACCCGCAGTGCTCTGTACCAGAGAACCTATGCACACTGATGCCTGGATCACACAGTTGGGTGGACTATGACCTGGTAGTGAAGTAATCACCTCCTTCATTTCCATTCGCCTCTTTGTTGAAGCTGACACCAACACTCCAGCAATGGAATTGTAATGGCTACTATCGCTATCTGACCAAACTGTCATTTAATGGCTACTCTACCACATAATTGGCCTAGCACTTCCTGAAATATGGTTTATGGCAACAGACTTCCTAACGCTGAAAAACTACAAGCTGTACTGCACCAACCACATTAACGTTGAAAGAGCATCCAGTTGGGTCTGCACCCTCATACACTCCAGTACTTTCAGTGAGCAGTTGCTCCTTACCACTGCACTGAGGTCATGGCTGTTAGTGTTTGCCTGTCAGTGTGGGTGACAATATGTAATGTTTATCCACTTGTAGATGGACCTTCCCAGTATCATGAGGTGTTACATTTGGTGGAGTAGCTTCCTCCCCCATTCCTCTTACTAGGAGACTTTAATGCCCATAATCCTCTGTAGGGCGGTGACATTATCTCTTACACAGGCCGCATACTAGAACACTTCCTTTCAGAATTGGACGTCTGCCTACTCAACATTGCAGCTGCAAGACATTTCAGTGCAGCCCACAGAACATGCTCAGCTACTGATCTCACAGTTTGTAGCCCTGGTATCTCACCACTTATCCAGTGATGCATTCATTGCAATCTTTGTAACAGTGACTATTTTCCTATCATCCTCTCCCTGTGCACTCACAGACATCTGGAATATGGTCCACGTTGGTCGCTTGCTCGTTGGTCCTTGTGGGGCATGGACCACTTAATTCTGAGATTTTCGAAAAATGCTGATTTTATCCTGCTAGGACTATTCTTGAGGCTCTGGGACTTGGAATGGCAGGCTACTATGACCCAAAACAAGTTGAGAGCAGTTAAAGGGTCCACTAAGATGTGGCATACATCTTTCCAGGCCTCTCGAAAAGATGCCATTGTGTTGTGCCCACTACGCATCAGCCACATGAGAGGCGACCACATGTTTCTTCTGCATTGGGAGGATCCTCCCTGCTGGCCGATCTGCGGCATGCTCTCAGCTTGCCTACCTCGCTACCTCAGAGCTTGTGAATGATTAGACAGCCACTACCAAAGTGTTGCATTTCCTGAGAGAGAGAGCAGATTTTACACTAAATTATAATACTCCTCCACTTTCGGTGGACCAATAGTTTAGTACCTTTAAACACATAATCGCATGATCATCACCAATACCATCTTACTGTTTCTTATTTGCTATTTTTTTTCGCAGTGAAGCATTTTATAGCATGAGGGGGCCGATTATTGTCATCTTTATAAACATTGTATACTAAAATACTTTCACATGCTGTAGTGCACATTCTGAGTAACATGGAGTTATAGTGTCCCTATTTTCTCACTAATGCAGCTTGAGACAACGAGGCTCTCCACTCATGATATCAGAAAATATGTGTCTTATGAATGTGGATATAAGCATTCACTTTAACACAACCACTGGTAAGCGTTCCAGCATTGATCTAACGTAATTCTCTCCAGACCTCACACATGCAGCTCAGTGGAAATTGGTGGAAGACCTGCAGTCGAGTGACCACATTCCAGTGTACACAGCTGTATGAAAAAAGTTAAGCACCCAGAACACATGGTCAGATGTCAGTTAACTTCTTACACATATACTTCGTCAGAGAGTATGTAAATGATTAGAGTTCCAATTCTCTGTGACCGATACAACAGCCACCTGAGAGCTTTAGTGTTGTTTGTGTTTAGTGTTGTTACCAGGGGTATGTAAGGAGCATGATAAATGTCATATGTTGAATGATCAATATGAAGGACATGGAGATGCTGTGTACTCATGTGAGACACCATTATCAGCACCTGACAGAGTTTGAGAGGTGCCTCATTGTGAGTCTCCATTTGTCTGGTTAGTTGAATCTTGCGATGTCTAGATTTGGAAGCATTTTGATGTGACACTGGACAGATTTTAGACTGATTGGGAACATTAGGGCAGACATACTTGTCATCAAAGTTCTGGTTGACCAAGTCTGAGCACTAAGAAGTAGGGCACTATAGAAGGCGGATAGTTGCATAGTGCACCAAGCACATCATAACCCTTCACATCTACACCTGCAATCTGAGAACAAGTACTAGACTATCAGTTGCTATGTCACTGAGCACCAATGGTCAGAGACTAGTAGCAGCCGAACTGAGAGAGATACCATCCCATTCATACCTCAATACAAATGGGTGCATTTGGAGTGGCACCATGACTAGGAAGCATGAACTGCTGATAAAAGGCATCACATTGTGTTAGTACTGAATCACAGTTCCTAACTACCCCAAATGACCATTGTCGGTGAGTATGACAGTGACCTGGGGAGAAGTCCCATTCTGTGAATGTTTTTTTGAGGTGTGTAGTAGTGTTACTCCTGTTGTCTTGGTGTGGGGAACCAGTGGGTATGATTTTAGGTCATGGCTGGTTGTGATTGAGGTGACTCAGATTGCACACTGGTACATCACTGACATTCTGCGTCCTTGTGTTACTTCGCATGTAACAATCATGGGGCCATTTTTCAAAAGGACAATACTCCTCCACATGACGCATCTGTCTATGAACTGACTGCATGAAGTTGAAGTATCCCCATGGCCAACGAAATCCCCAGGATATCAAATACCACTTACAACAGTTATGGGCCAACATGCCTCAGAAGAAGATACAATGGCTTTATGACACCCTTCCTAAGCAAATCAGTGCATGATTCCAAGCCAGGGTGGACGCAGCATCATACCAATATATGGGCCTTATACTGTCTAGTGCTTTGTAAATTTTTTTGGCAGACAGTGTATGTGCATGTACCTGATTAAGCAGTTCAAGAAAGAAAACCATCCACATGGCTGCTCACAAAGGAGACATGCACACTGTACACCAAATTTGCTGTTTTGTGAAGATAGAGAACACATCACTATCATGACCCATCATGCTGCAGAAGTATTTATGCCAAAGTCTTCAGCGTAGCTTAGAAGACTGACAGTCCATAAGAAGTGGCGAGTGTCACTCTGAAGTTGGTGACAGAGGTTCTAATGAGAGTCTTACGACCTTTGGAGAGCAAAAAGAGATCAGGGCATAGGTCGTGAACATTGTCAACTGTTCCACCAGACAATGCATGTTTGGGAAATCATAAGAAGGGTTTCAAGATGTGTTGCCTTGCTAATGTCGTAATGAAGAGTTGTAGCCTTCTGACAGGCAAAGGAGACATAATCCATATGCTGGCAGAGCATTTTGCTCCAGTGACCATTAGTGCCAGCCAGGATATGGCTTTCCACACTAGCTTCAATTATATCCTTAATAAAGTTAGCAACAGCACCTTCTCATGTGGGATCTGTATGACCCAACACATCACCAAGTCATTGCAAAATCCATTAGAGAACGTTTCTCCATGCATGGGGCTTCTGGGGACATCTACCTCTTTTTTCCCTGTGGTTATTCCTCACCTCATACCTCATGTGTCAGGTATTCGGTGACAGCCTGCCAATTCATTTCATACAAGAGACTGGTCTTCTTCAAGGTAGTGTTTCAAGTGAAATCCTGTTTTTAATACCTATGGGTAGTATTACTTCCAGTATAAAGTGTTGTGATAAGGTTTCTAGTTGTGTATGTCAAGTAGGAGGCTGGGGAAACAAGCACAAACGCTGACTTTACATTACCAGAAAATTTCATATGTGATCTTTCTAACTTTACCCTCTTGTGAGTTTAATCTTCCTGATCTGAAAATGAGGAATCTGATTTGAAAGAATGAAGGTCTGGTGTGGTATGGGGGACTCATTTTTAATGAGAACCTTACGTGGCTGCCATTTAGTCCCCCAAAGTGCTTAATATTGTAACATGCATAGAATTTGATACATGGGGAACAGTCTGATTCTGCCTGTTCCAGGTTTACAGAGCCTTTATATGGTCCCAACTTGATTATCAGTGCACTTAGATGAATCTGCTAGATCATCATAGCTGCAGGTACTGAAAGCAGTCCAACATGAACTAAGCTAGCTTCAGGGATGGTTAGGACTATCCTCATTCCTGTCCTCTGCACCAAGGCTGGTGAGCAGCTACTTCACCTCGTGGTGTGACAGGCATTCAAAATACACTCCATATGCCAGGTCCTCCACACCATTCTGTTGCTCACTCACCCTTGAAACAACTTTAAATAGTTGTTGGTGAACAATGGGGTCGTTTGGTATTTGTGCAAAGTGTACCGGTACTCTTTTAGAATTATGTGTGACCAGCATTACTGTTTTGATTCAAGTTTGGAGTAAATCGCCACCTTGGCTTCTTATGAAATAGAGAATTGTATTGTTAGGAAAAGAAAAACCCTTAAAATATGATTTTTTGGATCCTTGCTGTCCTGCATTCTAGATCAGCACTATAAAAATATTGTATAATATATAGGTGGGCGAAAGTAGGGTAATTATCTTGGCTGCTCAGTGTTTTTCCTGGCCATGTCTTCAGGATTCATATACCAGTCATACTGTCAGAGTACTATGTTGAGTTGTACATGATCTTTAAGGCACTGGAACCAATGGAGCATTATTGGGAGAATTAGTTTCTCATGTCCTCTTATTCCCTTAGTATTCTTCAGGCTCTGCATTCTGGTCCTAGTGGAGCAATTGGGACCAACTGACCACTGTGTCATCCTCTGTCCATGATGTCATTGGATGCAGTATGGAAGGCGTGGGGTCAGCACACTGTTCTCCTAGTCGTTATTGTCTTTCTTGACCTTGCAGCCGCTACTTCTCACTCAAGTGGCTTCTCAGTTGGCATAACGAAACTGAGAACACCCCATTCCAGTCCTTCAACGAAGGAAAAATCCTTAACAGTATCTAGAATCGAACCCAGATCGTCCGAATAGCAGTCAGGCACACTGCCCACTTAGATATGTAGGACAACTAGTTTTCTTGAGGCCTTCCAGCAAATGGAGCCAACTGAGAAACTGGTGCAGAACATCCAGGACACTTACCACCAGCCACAACAGTAGGGAGATGAGGCTACATTCTGCAGTGGTCACTTTAAACTTCTGCTGTAGTAAAGTTAGTACTATATTTCCTTTCCTCTGCTGTGTTTCTTTGTACCCTGGAATTCTGTCCTCCGGGCCATTTTTATTTGCCCCACACTGTACTATTCGGTGGTCATACATGATGATCTGTCACTACGCTCTAAGCCACTGTCACCCTCCTGGAGTTAAACAGTGATATTTATTGATGAGTTCAGCATGTCATTAGACACTGATTATGATTTAAAAAATACCACTTCGAAATTTTGCACATTTGGGAGGAAACATGTAAATTTGTACAGGCTCCTACAGAGAATGGTAGGGGAGGAGTAGAAGGGTCATTAAAAGAAGACCTGTCCGTTGTGATTCATGCCAGATTAATCTTGATATCTTGTATTCGGGACACAGCAACAGCCTCTGTCTATACAGACAGATCACAGTACAGGATCCATTTCTATAGATCCAGCTGTAGCTGCTCTGAGGCACTGCAGCATGCAGTGCTCTGGCCTAGGTAGATACTTGACATGAGTGAAACTTTCAGTGTAGAGGATGGTGCAATTGTTGACTAAGTGGATTCCATAGCTACTGAAATCTCAGGGGTTCCAGGCTGGCTGGTAATCCTTTAGAAAAAATCGTTTTTGGTGATAGATATAAAGCCTGCCTTCAACTGAAATGGAGTACACCCAGCAGCCATGCGCACCCATAATACAGCTCAGATTTTGCATCATCTGATGCTCATAGATGTAAGCCCAGACACAGGCACCTGCACTGTACTGAATGTGGTGCCACTTATCTGGAACCTGCAGTGCACATAATAAATAAACATCATCTGATGCTCCCACACAGAGGATTTTATGGATGAACTGATAAGTACAAAAGAGTATCAACACTATCTTTGTTCTACATCTACATCGCTACTCTGCAATTCACACTTAAGTGCTTGGCAGAGGGTTCATCGAACCACTTTCATACTACTTCTCTACTATTCCACTCTCGAATGGCATGTGGGAAAAAGGAACACCTAAATATTTCCGTTCGAGCTCTGATTTCTCTTATTTTATTGTGATGATCATTTCTCCCAACGTAGGTGGGTGTCAACAAGCTATTTTCGCCTTTGTTTCAGTGACTATTAGCCCAACTCGCGTATCATATCAGTGACACTCTCACCCCTATTGCGCGGTAACACGAAACGAGCTGCCCTTCTTTGCACTTTTTTGATGTCCTCCTTCAATCCTACCTGGTAAGGATCCCATACCACGCAGCAGTATTCCAGCAGAGGACGGACAAGTGTTATGTAGGCTGTCTCTTTACTGGGTTTGTCGCATCTTCTAAGTGTTATGCCAACAAAGGGCAGTCTTTGTTTCGCCTTCCCCACAACATTATCTATGTGGTCTTTCCAATTTAAGTTGCTCGTAATTGTAATTCCTAGGTATTTAGTCGAATTGACAGCACTTAGATTTGTGCGATTTATCGTATACCCTAAATTTATCGGATTTCTTTTAGTACCCATGTGGATGACTTCGCACTTTTCTTTGTTTAGTGCTAATTGCCACTTTTCATACCATACAGAAATTTTCTCTAGATAATTTTGTAATTGGAATGGAACGTCTGATGATTTTACTAGGCGGCAAATTACAGCGTCATCTGCAAACAATCTGAGGGGGCTGCTCAGATTATCACCTAGATCATTTATATAAATCAGGAACAGTAGAGGGCCTATGACACTACCTTACGGAATGCCAGATATCACTTCTGTTCTACTCGATGATTTACCATCTATCACTACAAACTGTGACCTCTCTGAGAGGAAATCACGAATCCAGTCACACAACTGAGACGATACTCCATAAGCACGCAATTTGATTAATAGTCGCTTGTGAGGAACGGTATCAAAAGCCTTCTGGAAATCTAGGAATATGGAATCGATCTGAGATCCCTTGTCGACAGCACTCATTACTTAATGGGAATAAAGAGCTAGCTGTATTGCACAAGAACGATATTTTCTGAATCCGTGTTGCTTATGTATCAATAAGTAATTTTCTTCAAGGTAATACATAATGTTCGAGTACATTATATGCTCCAATATCCTACTGCAAATTGAGGTCAGTGATACTCTAGAACATCTTTGTACATATGACTTGAACTTTTGAACTGTCTGCACTTCCTCAGCAGTGCTGCAAAATGGTTCAAGTAATATCTCGCTAACAGGAAACAAAGGGTGTCAGTGCAAGGGACTAGTGAATTAAGTCATGAGTCATCATCAGAATGGGAAGAAGTTACATGTGGTGTCCCACAAGGATCCATCTTAGGGCCATTGCTTTTTCTTGTGTACATTAATGATCTCTCATTAGTTACACTGCCAGAAGCAGAGTTCGTTTTGTTTGCAGATGACACGAGTATTGCAATAAATAGTATGTCGAGTGTAGTTCTAGAAAGATCTGCTAATGATATTTTCATGGATATTAATAAATGGTTTAAAGCCAACTCACTGACATTAAACTTCGAAAAGACTCACTATATGCAGTTCAGAACCTGTAAGAGCTTTCCACCCACCATATGCATAAAGTATGAAGAAGAGCAGATAGAAGAGGTTGACAGTCTTAAATTCCTGGGATTACAACTTGATAATAAATTCAGTTGGGAGGAGCACACCACAGAACTTCAGAAACGCCTTAACAAATCTGTATTTGCAATTAGAGTGTTAGCAGACATAGGCGACATAAAAGTGAAAAAGCTTGCATACATTGCCTACTTTCATTCCATAATGTCATATTGTATAATATTTTGGGGTAACTCTTCAAGTCAAACAAAAGTTTTCAGAGTCCAAAAGCGTGTAATACGTATTATTTGTGGAGTAAACTCACGGACGGCTTGTAGAAACCTCTTCAAAGAACTGGGTATACTAACTACTGCCTCTCAGTATATTTACTCCTTAATGAAATTTGTCCCAAATAATATATCTCTTTTTCCAACAAACAGCTCAGTTCATACATACAATACCAGGAACAAAAATGATCTGCACAAGGACTTAAAAGCACTTACTTTAGTTCAAAAAGGGGTCCACTACTCAGGAACACTCATCTTCAATAATTTGCCAGCAAAAATAAAAAAAATAGTTACAAATAGAGATCAGTTAAAAGGAGCCTGAAAGACTTACTAGTGGCCAACTCCTTCTACTCCATTGACGAATTTTTTAATAGAAACAAATGATGTGTTGTATATATTTATACTATTAGTATTGTTATTTCAGCTTAAAAAATAAAAATAAAAAATTAAAAAAAGGTGACATGTTCCACATCCACGAGGATCTCCTCAACACGGATCTATGGAACGAAAACTAATCTAATCTAATCTAGCATTTGATTGAGAGGAAACTAAAGGCATAAGGTCGTGTTTAGTGTTATTCTGCTCACAAAGCGGAAAAATGCTTAGTTATTAACTATGGGCCTCTGTTAGCAACAATGTAGTGTGATGGGCTGTTGATGGCAAATAAATTTGTTAAAGCTGCGACTTTGGCCTCGTCTGTGATGGTCTGTTTCTATAATATATGGGAAACTGGAAAGGGCATTCACAACAACAAAGGACATGCTCTTCAAAAACGAGCTGCTCTAGTGTATGTGAAGGTCTTCATAGCCCTTGCTTGGATAGATCACATAAAAAAGACTGGGGAGATTGTCAACAACACCTGGTCATTACGCATGAATTTGAGGCAGTCCTGCCGTGCAGACCACTCCTCAGAGACTGTAACTGGTAGTGCAAAAACACGGACCATAAGAGCACGATATGAGACGCAAAGCACTGCATATTCAGTGCCGAGAAGTAAAATCTTATTATCCAGCACCAGCTGATAGTGAAGTGAACAGTATGTGCAGTGGAACAGGTCAGACCTTGCTGAGAGATACTCAAATCAACCATGCTGGACAAAGTGTGAGATACACTGATGGATGGGAAGAGGAGGTGAGGGGGGGGGGGGGGGGTTGAGAGGTCCCTCACTGTAGCCAATGCAACAACACATCTGGTCTACATACATACTTTGTAAGCCACTGTATGATGCACGGTGGAGAATATCTTGTACCACTACTTGACGTTTCCCTTCCTGTTCCACTCACAAACGGAGTGAGAGAAAAACGACAGTCTATATGCCTCCGTACAAGCCCTAATTCCTTTTATCTTGAATTTGTGGTCATTACACAAAATGTATATTGGCAACAGTAGAATCGTTCTGCAAATGCTCGTTATCTAAATTTTCTGTATAGTGTTGTGCTGAAAGGATTTCTATTTAAGTTCAGAAAGCATCTCCATAACACTCACATGTTGATTGAACCAACTGGTAACAAATATAGCAGCCGATCTCTGAATGCCGGCCGCAGTGGTCTCGCGGCTCTAGACGCTCAGTCCAGAACCGCGCGACTGCTACGGTCGCAGGTTCGAATCCTGCCTCGGGCATGGATGTGTGTTATCTCCTTAGGTTAGTTAGGTTTAAGTAGCTCTAAGTTCTAGGGGACTGATGACCACAGATGTTAAGTCGCATAGTGCTCAGAGCCATTTTTGAACAATATGGCGATCTGATGGCAGGGTGTGGGTATGGCGAATGACCGGTGAATGTCATCTGCCAGCGTGTGTAATGCCAACAGTAAAATTCGGAGGCGGTGGTCTTATGGTGTGGTCGTGTTTTTCATTAAGGGGGCTTGCATCCCTTGTTGTTTTGCGTGGCACTATCAGAGCACAGGCCTACATTAATGTTATAAGCACCTTCTTGTTTCCCACTGTTGAAGAGCAATTCGGAGATGTTGATTGCATTTTTCAACACAATCGAGCACCTGTTCACAATGAACGGACTGTGGGGGAGTGGTTACACGACAATAACATCCCTGTAGTGGACTGGCCTGCACAGAGTCCTGACCTGAATCTTCCAGGACATCTTTGGGATGTTTTGGAACGCCAACTCCGTGCCAGGCCTCATCGACCGACATTGATACCCCTCCTCAGTGCAGCACTCTGTGAAGAATGGGCTGCTATTCTCCAAGAAAACTTCCAGCACGTGATTGAACGTATGCCTGCAAGAGTGAAAGCTGTCATCAAGGCTAAGAGTGGGCCAACACCATATTGAATTCCAGCATTACCAATGGACGGCGCCACGAACTTGTAAGTCATTTGCAGCCAGATGTCCAGATACTTTTGATCACATACTGTGTCTTCCTATAGTCACTTAACTTCGACATCTTACCATACACTGCAGCATCATCAGCAAATCACCACTGATTGCCACCCACCCTGTCCGCCAGATCATTTATGTCTATAGAGAACAACAGCAGTCCTATCACACTTCCCTAAGGTACTCCCGACGATAGCCTTGCCTCTGATGAACACTAGCCACCGAGGACAACATACTGGGTTATATTACTTATGAATTCATCGAGCCATTCATATACCTGTAAACTTGTTCCATATGCTCACACCTTCGTTAACAGCCTGCAATGGGGCACCATGTCAAATGCTTTCTAGGAATGTAGAAACATGGAATCTGCCTGTTGCCATTCATCCATAGTGCGCAGCATATCTTGTGAGAAAAGCGCAAGCTGAGTTTAATAAGGGTGATGCATTCTAAAACCATGCTGAGTCGAGGACTTAAGTTTCTCAGTCTTAAGAAAGTTTATTATATTCGAACTGATAATATGTTGGACGATTCTGCAACAAACCGGTGTTAGGGATATTAGTCCGTAATTTTGCGGGTCCGTTCATTTACACTTCTTATATGCATTAGTCACCTGCGCTTTTTTCAGTCGCTTGGGACTTCGTGCTGTGCGTGAGATTAACGATAAACACAAGCTAGGCAAGGGTTAATGCTGTAGACCACTCTTTGTAAAACTGAATTAGGATTTTATCCGGACCTAGTGAGTTATTTGGTTTCAGATCTTTCAGTTACGTCAGGGATGCTTATTATTACGTGGTCGATACGGGAGTCTGTCCGATGGTCAAATGACGGTACGTTTGTCCGATTCTCCTGGGTCAACAATTTCTTGAACGGGAAATTTAAAACTTCGGCTTTCGTTTTGTTGTTTTCAACTGCCACACCAGACTGGTCAACAGATGATTGGATGGAAGGCTTGGACCCACTTAACGGTTTTACATAGGACTAGAATTTTCTCGGGTTCTCTGCCAGATAATAGGGGAACATGGAGGAATTTTATAAGGGGGCTATGCCCCAGACTGAACGCTGAAAGGCATAATCAGTCTTAAATGATGATGATGATCTCTGCCAGATCTTTTTGCTAAGGTATGATGGTGGTAGTAGTTGTATGATTCGCTTATAGATCTTTTTTTCACAGGCTCAAGAATCTCTACTAAACTTTGCTTGTCGTTATCTCTGCATTTTCTTTTGAACCGGGAGTACAACAGCCTCTGCTTCCTCAGCATTTTCCGAATTTCTTTATTAAACCATGGTAGGTTATCCACTTGCTAGGCACATAACTCTCCAGACCACGACTTACATTCTGCTTAAACTTCACTCACAATTCCTCTACGCCCATCTTACTGGAGTTAAGTGATGACAGTTCACTGTCTAAGTGAGATGCTAAAAACTGGTTATCTGCTCTATCTGGCAGAAACACTCTCCTAGCCTTCTTCACTGATTTATCAACTTTCGTAACCATAGTTGCTATAATGACATCATGATCGCTAATCCCGATTTCTATTTTGATATTGTCGATAAGGTCTAGCCTAGGTACAAGGTATAAGATATTTTCATTGTGTATGCGCTGCCGAGATAGCTGCGTAAGACAGTTTTCAGAAAACGTGTTCAAAAGTATTTTGCATGACTGTGTCTGCACCGCCAACAATGAATCCATAGACATCCCAGTCAATACTGTTAGGTTAGTGATGTTTAACGTCCCGTCGACAACGAGTTCATTAGAGACGGAACGCAAGCTCGGGTTAGGGAAGGATGGGGAAGGAAATCGGCCGTGCCCTTTCAAAGGAACCATCCCGGCATTTGCCTGAAACGATTTAGGGAAATCAGGATGGCAGGAGACGGGATTGAACCGTCGTCCTCCCAGTCAATACTGAGTAGGTTAAAGTCGCCTCCAACTAGTACTGCATGACCAGGGTATTTACGTGCTACCAACAGAAGATTTTCGCTGAATGATTCTAGAACTGTCACAGTGGAATTTGGTGGCCAATAAAAGCATCCAACAACTAACTTGATTTCACCTGCACCCATTACACATGCCCAGGTAACTTCAACATAGTATTTGAACAAAGCCAGCATCAGTCCAAAGTATTGTTAACCAAGATGGCGGCGACGACGTCATCCAAGATGGTGGCTGTTACATCAGTCAAGATGGCGGATTTTGGCGGGAAAGTGCCACGCCCCTCCCCTCCCCCAGAAAAGTGGTGCGAAGTTCAAATTCCAGCAGGATAATGCACCACACCACTCTTATCTCTAATAAGCAATGAAAATGGCGGGGAAAAAGTACTTGTCTTTAATATTTAACCAATTCCAAGTAGGTGTGTTCTCCACTGGGTCTGGACTCCAACTGCCTTATTCATATTGTCGCCACCAGAGGAGGCCACCGTGATGTCAGGTGCTGACGCAAGTAGCGTCATTCAAAATGGTCACACCCGTTGTGTTTGCCACTGAGTTCAGAGCCCAATTGGCTTAGTACATATCGTCGCCACCAGAGCGCGCCAGCATGATGTCAGCTCATGACTTAAGTGCAGTTATTCAAGATGAGCGATGTTGGTGTCACATGTGTTCAGGTAAATTCGTCAGCATGTTTACAGAAGACTATATGTCTGTCATGAGTATAAAGGTCTAGCCTGGAGGCTGTGAGGTCAGCAGCCACTCGCTCGCGGGCCGCTGACGTGGCGCGTGTCCGGTTATAAAGTCCGAGAGAGAGACAGAACAGACAATCTTGTGTCATCAACCAATGTCACAGTAGCGTCCTCTGGTGGCAACGATATGAATTATGCCAGTTGGGCCCTGGAGCTCACTGTGAACACACTGGGTACTGCCATCTTGAATAATTGCACTTGCGTCATGATCTGACTTCATGCTGGCGTCCTCTGATGGTGACAATATGAACTAAGCCAGTTGGAGTCCAGACCCAGTGGAGAACACACCTCCTTGAAATTGGTTAAATAATAAAGACAAGTACTTTTTTCCCCACCATTTTTTTGCTTATTAGAGATAAGAGTGGTGTGGTGCATTATCTTGCTAGAATTTGAACTTCGCGCCATTTTTCTGGGGGAGGGGGGTGTGTTACTCTCCCGCCAAAATCCGCCATCTCGACTGACGTAACAGCCACCATCTTGGATGACGTCGTCGCCGCCATCTTGTATAACGATACTTTGGACTGTTGCTGGCTATGTTCAAATACTATGGTGAAGTTATCTGGTCTTCTCGCCTAAGTCCGCCATCTTGCTTGACGTTACAGCCACCATCTTGGATGATGTCATCGCCGCCATCTTGTATAACGATACTTTGGACTGTTGCTGGCTTTGTTCAAACACTATGGTGAAGTTATCAGGTCTTCTTGCCCAAGTCCGCCATCTTGATTGACGTCACGGCCACCATCTTGGATGATGTCATCGCCGCCATTTCGGATGACTTCATAGCCGCCATCTTGGTTAACAGTACTTTCGACTGATGCTGGCTTTTTTCCAATACTCACCATCGTACTCAACTTCGACCTCAATAGAGACAATGTTTTTGTCAACAGCAATGACTGCACCCCCTGCTATGGCCTCTAATCTGTCTTTCTGATATACATTTCACGACTCACTAAATATCTCAGATCTATGCACTTCGGGTTTCAGTCAGCTCCCGGTCCGAAGAATAATTTGAGCTCGAGAACATTTCTGGAGGGCAGTAAGTTTGGGAACTTTGTTATGAATACTTGGACAGTTTACTGACAAAATTTTGACAGTCGAAGTCTCTGAATACAGTCTGACTTCCCTTGCCACATATCGACTGGTGAGTGTTCATCAGTACACCTCAAACTACCCTCTAGCCTAAACAACCCTCATGTGCACCACACAAGTATTCTGCTACCTGAGTAGCTTCTTCTTTTGTTTAGTCCACCAATGACCTATCAAGTGGAGTCTTACAAATTCTGACACAATAACGCAGGTCTAGAAATCTGCAGCCAAGATCGTCACAGATTTGACGAAGGCTTTGGCTGGGACCTTCCAGTCGGCTCTAAACTGAAGGACCCCGATCAACTTTGGGAACAATACTGCAAACTGAGAGCTCTGATTGCAACTCACACGTGAGGCCACTAGTCTTCACCTTCTCTGTCAGCTGCCTGAGTGAAATGAGGATGGCCTCAGAACCCATGTGACAGTCGTCACAGGAGCCACAACTTGGAGACGACTGTGCCCTTCGTGCTTGATAGCCACAGGCAAGGCCACCTCCACATGTTGGATGAGGCCCCTTGGTAGACATACCAATGCAAATTGGATTTCTTTCCAGCCCTGAACTCTATGGCCTAAGGCGCTCCATAATGCGCCTAATGTTGGAGCGTCTGATAACTAGTAAACCACGTCTCCCTTGTGCCTGCTAGGATTCTGCTGAAGGAGCGGCCACCTGTCAATTCACAGGGTGAATGGGTGAGGCCAGGTGGCCAGTCTCCACATTGGCCCTCCCCCTCGAGCCACTCGAATATGTTACTATCTGCCACTAATCCTGCTGTGAGGGCAGATCCACCACGTTGGGTACTCTAGGAGGTGCCTCGCAAGCAGAGCCTGTGGGCAAAACAAGTGAAACCTGAGGTGTCCCAGGTGACTCGCCAGATTCTCCGCCACCACTACACTCTGGGGCAGCAGCCTGAAGGTGACTGACTGTAGCCAGCCTTTCGTGAACTGCGGCCAGCTCCACCTGCATCTGCACACAGCATACACACATCCTAACCATCCTAGCAAGACTAACTGGCAAGTGAACTATAAAAGCAGTCAGAGTCGTAGATATGCAACTTTCTACGCTCCTGATGCGTTAATTAGCTATGTAGCTGGCTGTTCAGTGAGCAACTATTGCGCTAGATACTGATGAATTTACCTTTAAAAAACACGACACTGAATCTCTTAAACAAACAAAAAAAAACAACAAAAAAAACTATGCACGAAATTTAAGAAATATACTGTGAGGAAAACACAGGAAAAGATAAAATTTTAACTTGCCGCTCCGTAGATGTGTAACAGCCGAGACCTGCTGCCTGACTGACTGGCTTACTTCTGTTGTGATGAAACTTTCTGGTATCTACACAGCTCCTATAGGCGTTTCTCCAGTATACCAGTGCAGAACTGCCCAACTGATTTTATTTTACGATATGGCCCTACGTATAACCCTACCACTACTACTGTAATTTAGTATGCTTTTACATAAATAACAGAAAAACCTTTATCTATGTTGTCACGAGTACTATCCCCCAACAGAATAAATAGTCCTGTTACGGGAAAAGCCACGTATAGCCCTCTTACTAAAGTTTAGTTTAGTTTCCAAATAAAGTACACTATGAGAAGATAGTCCTGTTAATAGGAAAAGCTAGTCAATAGAGCTACCATTTTAACAGAATTTGACCGTGTGCTGTGTCCAATGGATAAGTAAATCAGACTATTTAATTGTTTCCCTAAGATTTTACCAGTGGTTAAATAGAAACGCAGTATGAATAATATTATACTGAAGCTAGGACAACTCAGTTCCAAGTTCATTTAGTGGTTTAAAACATGTTCTAATGGACGCCACCCTATCCAGGCAAATGAAACAGTGAAGTATTGGAAAAGAAGAAGTATGAGTTTTTGACTACTTTTTCCTACTGTTTAATTCTGTTCTTCAAATTAATACTACTCCACGTAAACAATGTTGGTACAGGCACTGGAATTTCTTTTTGACTGCTACACCCTTATTCATTACGTTTTAAAAAGAGAAAAAGCCCAGTAGATAACTTCCGGGCAGCTAAAATAATTTGGCCAGGGGGGATATATAGGAAATCATTTTTTTATAATAAACAACTGAAATACTAAAATACTTAGATACTAAGGTACACACTTTTTATACTGATTATTTCACTTCAAGAAAACATCTCTCACACTGGAATTTACTTTCAAAAGCTATTATCCTTTGAACTAACACTCTATTTACCAGATTCTCGTAACTTGGCTACACTGTGATTGAATTTTTATGCAAGCAAACTTTTACTACAACACTTTTCAGTAGTTAAGAAAACACAAAAACAATTTAAATGCTGTCTCTTTTTGTTAACTAGGCAGTTCATTAGTCTGTAAAATAGGATACTCGGATTCATCAAACACCATGAAGGAACCCTACATAGGTGTATGATTAGGATGAAATAACTGGGTGAACCACTTTCTTTAAAATGAAAGTGGCCCTGGGGAGTGGAAAAGGTAGCAAGGGCGAATTGGCGCGCTACCTAGAACAAGCGCGGGAAGTAAGACACACAGTCTGTAGGCAGCAGTGATTGAGGTAACACCTTCGTGGAGCAGGAGAAGCTTTGCCTGCAAATTCGCACAAAATGCCTCGGATGGAGATTGCAAACGGCTTACTGCATAGCTGCGAGTTTGTTGGGCTACTGTATGTAGAACTGAACGACGCCAAGAAGAGAAATTGAGCCCATACGGAAAGATACTTGCAGGCCGTACTGTGGGTAGTATAGCCGCCATAATTGTTCGCCACATCTAAGCCTACAGCCATCGGATAAGGCTTTTTTATAGTAAATTTATTTTTGTACAGCGTGAACCATTAATTTAAACTGTGTTTTACTAATCATTCTTGAACTTTAAACAAAAGCACATTGTCTTTGACATAACACCTATTTCTTATATTATTGCCGAGAGTGACCAATACGAACAATTTATACACACAAAATATTTTTAAGTACTACGGAAGGTCATCAGAAAATTATTTAACGTAATAAACAATTTACATATTATATTACTTACATTACTCAAGAACAATACAAAGAACTTCAACCCCCATATAACACACTTTACATATACAGAAATTATAGTACCAATCCGCGAAAAATTTTAAAGCAAAAAAGAAAATAAAAAAATTTAAATGAATCATATACAGTTATTGTTATATATGGACTATAGTATGGTGTTAAGTCATTGACACGTCCGTGTCGTGAGTTCTGGCACGTGTTAAGTGTGCTACCATTGGTGCTTAGTTCACACAGCGTCTGTCTTCGACCCGATGTTTGTTGATGATGTTTCATTGGTGACAGTGATCCTAGGATCATGAACTTTCCTCTGGCACCTTTATGCATAAACAGGACACCTTTAACGTACTGATAGAATAGATATTTCTGCCACTAGTCAGGACTATAAGTACTAATTTTGTCCTGTTGTATGATCTGTGTTGCTCTTCAAGAAACACATTTCACTGATGACCGTTCTCTACACCTTTGGGTAATCGCGCATTCTGTCGAAGCGATGGAAAATCACAAATTTTAAAGGTGGTCATAATGTTTTGGCGCGTCAGTACTGCTACTCTCAAAGTGTACACTTTGATCATGTTAATCGGTCACACATTGAGATTACTCATCTGCCTACAGGGTCACATGAGTATGGTACAAAGTAACATTTATAAGCCAGCATTCCTGGAGGTTTTGAATGTCATTAATTTGCTAATTCAGACAGTGAATTCACAGATTTTGTATTCGTGTGTCCCAGTGAGCTATAGTGTCCGAGGGGTGGGTTGTTTGGTTGTTTTTGGGGAAGAAGACCAGACAGCGAGGTCATCGGTCTCATCGGATTAGGGAAGGATGGGGAAGGAAGTCGGCCGTGCCCTTTTAAAGGAACCATCCCGGCATTTGCCTGGAGCGATTTAGGGAAATCACGGAAAACCTAAATCAGGATGGCCGGACGCGGGATTGAACCGTTGTCCTCCCGAATGAGAGTCCAGTGTGGGGTGCGAAAACAACCATTTTTAAACGAGGACAACTGGACTTGCGGGATTTTGAATTTTTTACGCCAATTTTGAATTCGCTGGCGTTTTATATTTAGGAAAAATGATCTAGATCCGCCATCGCCGCCGTGTTTGATTTTGACATCACGGGCTTGGGGGGGGGGGGGGCGGGGGAGGGGGGGAGGGAGGAGTGGGGAATGAAATCTGAGACCATTATGTGATGTCACTGGAAAACGGGAATACGTACGGACCTGTTGCCCTCTTGCCCTACTACTCAGGTCCTCTCTTGTGAATAATGCACAGAATGTTCACACAGCCATGTGAAACTGTCCCTTTCTTTGGCGTGTTGCGCAACTCGCACGTCTCATTGGCTTCGATGTTGGTTACATCGTCAGAATCTTGCCCCTTCATGTGAACTTCTGTGCTCTATTGTTTCGTGGTACATTCTTATTGAAAACACCAAGTTTTGTTTACTATTGCGATTTTTTTCCAAAAAACATTTGCATGCATTTTGCGATTCCTCAATTCATAGCAGGTGCCCACAAATCATTTTCATTCAGGAGTCAAGGTTTGTTGGACAAACTTTGCACGCACTTTTCTTTTGATCAAAACTGGAAAATATCTGAACACTTGGTTTACAGGTACTGCTCTATTCCAATTTGTGACACAACAATGTGACACACTATGGCCACACATCCACTTCTTAACACTGCCTGCTCGCAACTAACTGGTCAAATGCACATCTGTAGTTTACTGCTGTTAGTTCAAGCATCCACTGTAGTTACTACACTACTGGCCATTAAAGTTGCTACACCAAGAAGAAATGCAGATGATAAACGGGTATTCATTGGACAAATATATTATACTAGAACTGACAAGTGATTACATTTTCACGCAGTTTGGGTGCATAGATCCTGAGAAATCAGTACCCAGAACAACAACCTCTGGCCGTAATAACGGCCTTGATATGCCTGGGCATTGAGTCAAACAGAGCTTGGATGGAGTGCACAGGTACAGCTGCCCATGCAGCTTCAACACGATACCATAGTACATCAAGAATAGTGACTGGCGTATTGTGACGAGCCAGTTCATCGGCCACCATTGACCAGACGCTTTCAATTGGTGAGAGATCTGGAGAATGTGCTGGCCAGGGCAGCAGTCGAACATTTTCTGTATCCAGAAAGGCCTGTGCAGGACCTGCAACATGCGGTCGTGCATTATCCTGCTGAAATGTAGGGTTTCACAGGGATCGAATGAAGGGTAGAGCCACGGGTCGTAACACATCTGAAATGTAATGTGCCGTCAATGCGAACAAGAGGTGACCGAGATGTGTGACCAATGGTGCCCCATACGATCACGCTGCGTGATACGCCAGTATGGCGATGACGAATACACACTTCCAATGTGAGTTCACCTTGACGTCGCCAAACACGGATGCGACAATCATGATGCTGTTCGTGCAGATGGCTATTGTCTTGCAAATGTCCTCATCTGTTGACTCAGGGATCGAGACGTGGCTGCACGATCCGTTACAGCCATGCGGATAAGATACCTGTCATCTGGACTGCTAGTGATACGAGGCCGTTGGGATCCAGCACGGCGGTCCTAATTACCCTCCTGAACCCACCGATTCCATATTCTGCTTACAGTCATTGGATCTCGACCAATGCGAGCAGCAATGTCGCGATACGATAAACCGCAATCGCGATAGGCTACAATCCGACCTTTATCAAAGTCGGAAACGTGATTGTACTCATTTCTCCTCCTTATACGAGGCATCACAACATCGTTTCACCAGGCAACGCCGGTCAGCTGCTGTTTGTGTATGAGAAATCGGTTGTAAACTTTCCTCATGTTGTAGGTGTCGCCACCGGCGCCAACCTTGTGTGGATGCTCTGAAAAGCTAATCATTTGCATATCACAGCACCTTCTTTCTGTCGGTTAAATTTCGCGTCTGTATCACATCATCTTAGTGGTGTAGCAATTTTAATGGCCAGTAGTGTATATTGACAGACCTTACATGCCAGGAATAAAATCAGTCTCAGAGCTTTTTGGATGGACAATGTGTTCTATCTTATGACTGCTTGTGTTAGTAGTGTTGCAATCCAGGGAGCTGGGGTCGCATTGTTAGCAGCAGGTGGGCGTGGGGTGAGGGTGACTGGTCCAGTTTATGCCCAGAGCCGTTAGTGAAACAGTGGTATCTGCAATAACATTTATTCCTTCTGTTGAGTTTACAGAGTTATAAGGTGTCTTCAGGACGGCAGTTCGCAGCCCAGCGTAAGTACATCCCACGAAAAATTCTCTTGGTTCGTCAGTTAGACGTGACGTGGCCCCACAGGTATGTGAACCACAACTGTGGGGGGACACGAAGGCATCACCTGCCCAGATATCCTGCAATGAGTGCACCTCCCACTTTAGGGCTCTGTAGGCAGCCTGCCACGTGCTCAGGTCAGGACAGCCAGCTGCTGTCCAGGATGTCGGTAGTCATAAGTCGAGGCCCTGGTCATCCACCGTGGGTCGACCAAGACCGCAGCAGATGTTCATATTCGGCAAGAGCGTTGTGTGTACGCCCCACACGTGGTCAGGCTGGAGCTGACAACTTGCAGATCATCCGAAACAAACCAGTAATGGACGAGGGCTAGGTTCTCATCTGCGGTGTTCCAGTACGGAGCAACGGCAGACCACTTTTTTACAGATATGCTACGTTATCCTTATTTTCGTCTTTATATGTTATACTAATTTTTACAGTTTTCTCAGTCTACATTTCTCAGATTATCTTATTGAACCACTCAACTGGTATCTACATCTACATCTGCATTTATACTCCGCAAGCCACCCAACGGTGTGTGGCGGAGGGCACTTTACGTGCCACTGTCATTACCTCCCTTTCCTGTTCCAGTCGCGTATGGATCGCGGAAAGAACGACTGCCAGAAAGCCTCCGTGAGCGCTGCAACCTCTCTAATTTTACATTCGTGATCTCCTCGGGAGGTATAAGTAGGGGGAAGCGATATATTCGATACCTCATCCAGAAACGCACCCTCTCGAATCCTAGACAGAAAGCTACACCGCGATGCAGAGCGCCTCTCTTGCACAGCCTGCCACTTGAGTTTGCTAAACATCTCCGTAACGCTATCACGCTTACCAAGTAATCCTGTGACGAAACGCGCCGCTCTTCTTTGAGTCTTCTCTATCTCCTCTGTCAACCCGACCTGGTAGGAATCTCACACTGATGAGCAATACTCAAGTATAGGTCGAACGAGTGTTTTGTAAGCCACCTACTTTGTTGATGGACTACATTTCCTAAGGACTCTCCCAATGAATGTCAACCAGGCACCCGCCTTACCAACAATTAATTTTATGTGATCATTCCACTTCTAATCGTTCCGTACGCATACTCCCAGGTATTTTACAGACGTAACTGCTACCAGTGTTTGTTCCGCTATCATATAGTCATATAATAAAGGATCCTTCTTTCTATGTATTCGCAATACATTTCATTTGCCTATGTTAAGGACCAGTTGCCACTCCCTGCACCAAGTGCCTATCCGCTGCAGATCTTCCTGCATTTCTCTGCAATTTTCTAATGCTGCAACTTCTGATATGTTGGTAGATCTGGAGATTGCATACTTCTACATCTGACACACAAGTAAAGTACGCTAATTGCTGTCGAAACACGATAAAACTAATGGTCATAATGCTTATGGTCAAAACATTTCAGCGTCGATTGCTGAATATAGTCGTACCCATGAGAATAGCTGGGAGGCGGAAGTTCGCCCCTTCAGTCGCACAAAATACCACTACTACCTAACTTAGACTTTACCATGCCCTGATGTTTACCATTCTTATAGTAACTCATGTGCACAGTTTTCAGTGCAAAAAGTGAGCATATCCATTGTGCTCCCACCTTCTGAAAATGAGGCTGTCGTGTCAGTAGTTGTTTCTGATGTTCTGTTGCATTTGTTCTTCCCAGAAACAGCTCCGCTTTGCATGTCTGTGCGTCAGTCTGCACCCTGTTTGACATACGATAGCCTTATTTCCTGGTATTCGCACAGTGCTTTGATGAGAATTTTATTATCCTGCGCTTTCCTTTACAATTCTATGAATGCATCCTGCAATCTGCGAATATTGTTCCTTATCTACCATACATCAGTAGTCAGCCTCAATGTCCACTGATGACTAGTTAGCATTACATCCAGCTGTCTGGAATATAATGCACCTGACTCTAATGGTTGAATGCGAATTGTAAGCATTGATGACATACAGCACAACCTATTTGGTTGTCCCTGGTGACCAGCACATGAGGAAAGGAACTTTCGTCATTCCCTCCCTCCTTTGGAAAAGAGTATACACAACAAAACAACTAAGAAATTACACATAACCAATATACAACTGTAGCAACTTATGGAAACTAGTGCAAATTCACAATACTCTCAAACAAGAATTAAATAACACATCCATTAAACAATTCTTAGACAATACAATATGTGATGTCAACTGGTAGAGTATGCTATGTGCATCATGCTTGTCCACTGGTAAGAGCTTATTGACTTTTTCAGGCGCTTCCTTGCACCCTGGCTCTGTTGTCGGGACTTGGGGCAAAGCAACCACAATTCCCCTAAAAGGCTGAACGCTACTTACAAGGACTAGAGTCAGAAACTGCACTTTCAAGTTCACCGGCGAAGTAATCTCAATCACTTGATAAGTACCCTTCAACTTAGTCAAGAACTGACCTGTCTTTCCCTTAGGCGTGTAGAGGTTAGTGACTCATACCTATTGACCCACTTGATATTGTGGCAGGTTTTTCACACGTTGCGACGCTGTTGCTGTGGTTCCAAGTTTTAAGTGCTGGCTCCTTTACTTTCTGCCACACCTCCCATATTCTTTCCACAAATTTTTAATCGATTTACAGTTAAGTCCTACTTTAGGAATCATGGTATCGAAAAGGAACGGCATTTTCCTGGTGTACACGACCTCAAAAGGTGAGCGACTTGTAATGGTATGTACTTTAGAGTTATATGAACGTACTGTTAATTGTAGATATGTATCCGAGACAGTATGATGACTATTGACATAATAATTTAACATTTTAGAGTTGGTCCTACGTACTCGTTCTGCTTTGCCATTCGCTTGTGGAGGGAACGGCCCTGTCCCTAACTTCTGGATATGAAGTATGTGGCGTAATTGTTTCATCAAGTGTGATACAAAATCCGTACCCTGATCCATAACTAAGGTATTAGGCACATCAAACTTAAGTATCCAGCTGTTAACTAGAGTCTGGGCTACTGTACTAGCTTGTTGATCAGGAATTACCACCGTTGCCAAAAACCGTGAAAAATTATCTGTAATTGTCAGTACACATTTATTTCCAGTGGGTGTCATCAAACTGGTCCTAAGACATAACGTACAATCATTTGAAAGCATTCAGACGCCTCTTTTAGTCTTTGCAAACGGAATTTTTTGGTGACAAAGATCAGCTCTCTGTGGGGAAGGTATACAGTCCTTCATGTACTGGTCGACATCACACTTCCTTGTTTTTCACGAGAACCTTTCCACTACTCGTCTGTCTATTGTTCAGCGTCCTCTATGGCAGGACAACACATGGTCCTACGCTCATTGCAACACTTCGTCCTTGAGTGCCGCTGGAATCACTGTGTGTGGCCTATAATGGCTGACAGTCTTTGTCTGTCACTTGTGCTTTCTGAGACTCTGATACACTTATGCCTTGTGTGTTCAGCACTGCGACCTTCCTACTCAGTGTGTCTGCATTTGTGTGCTTCCTGCCCAGTTTTTGGATCACCTCATAATGGATCTCGCTGAGTTTGGGTGCCAGTCTCGTTAACCTACCCAACAGTATATTCAGCTCAAACAGTCATTTTAATGATGCATAGTCTGTGACAACCTTAAACACCGAAAGTATGCTATTTCATAGATCTCTGCCAACATTTACTTTTCTGTACTGGAGTATATACAATATGTTCTATTTATTTGCCTTGATGTATACGTTACTGGATGTTCCTGCCCATCAGTACGCTGATTAAAAGTACAACCAATTGCCCCATTGCTGGCGACACAGGAAAGAATAAATCCCTTCTCAAAATCAGAAACTGATGCTGCATTCAATGCTTCAAACGATGTTCGATGGTCTTCTGACCACTAGAATTTTATGTCCTTCCTTAACAACTGATCCAAAGGTTTTTCTCAACAGTCGATGCAAAAGTTCTGCGATCTGTACACAATTATTTACAAATTGTGATGATAACTGCATGAACACAGAAATGATTGCAGTTGTTTCTTGGTTTGTGACACTACAAAGTTCTGGATTGCCTCTCTTATGTAAGGATCACTTAGAACCCATTTCCTGCTATCACATGGCCTAGGTTGTTTCCCTGCATTCGTGCAAAATAGCACTTGTCTGTGGTAAAAATCAGATGGGCTGAACATAATGTGCTGAATATGTCTTCCAAGCGTTTCATAGGCTCTGGAATATCCTTTAAAAGTACAATGATGTCTTCCAAAGACACTTCAAGAAAGAAAAAAAAACACGCGACATGAATTACTTATCCAAATGGAACAGAAATTGGGAGATGCGATGTAGATGTACAGATGAACAAATGATTACAATTTCAGAAAAATTGGATGTTTTTTTCACGAGCAAGAGCTTCTTTATACAAGCAGTTATTCGGCTTGGCACTGATTGAGAGAGTTGTTGGATGCCCTCCTGAGGGATATTGTGCCAAATTCTGTCTGACTGGCGTGTCGGATAGTCAAAACATTAAGAGGGATGGAGTGCCTCACCCATAATGCCCCATACATTCTCGAATGGGGAGAGATCCGGTGACTTTGCTGGCCAAGGTAGGGTTTGGCAAGCACAGAGACAAGCCATGTGCAGGCAGGCACTATCTTGCTAAAATGTAGGCTGAGAATGGCTTGCCATGAAGGGCAACAATGCAGAGCATATAATATCGTCAATTTACCGCTGTGTTGTAAAGGTGCCACGGATGACAACCAAAGGGGTCCTGCTATGGAAAGAAATGGCACTCTATACCATCACTCATTGTTGTCGGGCCATGTGGGAGGCGACAGTGACGTTGGTATCTCGCAGCAATCTGGGGCGTCCCCAGACACGTCTTCGGCCTGGAATCTCATTGACTGGAGTAGCATTATATTCATTGGTGTGTCCTGCTTAGAACTGAGCCCTGATGACCAGCAAAGACCTGTCTGGAGACTCCCCAGACAGCAGTGGGATACCGTCTTCACTGTCACCGGCCATATGGCCCGATAACGAGGAGTTGTGGCCTCGGGTGCCATTTTTTTCCATAGCAGTAACTCTTTGGTTGTCATCCACAGAACCGTTACAGTACTTACAACGTAAGGTTTTGGCTTTAAACCACATAACACCCCAGCCATTGATCTCTGGAACCTGAATGGCGCGGTTTTCAGCATGAATGATATCCTTTTATAGTTGTGATGTCACCATGCGACCGTTAAAGAGGTATTTGGTCTATCTTCTGGGGCTACATGTAGCTGGTGATATCCACTTATTAGTTCCATTGTTGTAAAGTACTGGCACTCTCCTAGGTTGTCTAACGTTTCCATAATACTGGGGATGGGATATGCATCTCTCGCAGTTTTTGGATTCAGATAGCAGTAATTGAAACAAAATTTGTACTTCTTAGTTCCATGTGATGACTTCTGCGCGACAACGACAAAATTTGCAACCCATCGTCTATCACTGTGCTTCTGATGATTTATGAACGCCTACATTATGGGTTGATATGGCTTTCTATAAACTGGAGCGCCATTAACTGTAGGTATATGGCGCTGAATAACAGCGTTTGACAGTTTTCAGATCATCTGCCATAACCCCTAATGGACAAGGACTGACTCCACACTAATATCTTCATCCCCGAAGTTCCAGTTGGCAGAGTGACAGACCACAGCTGTGGTATGCATTAGTCTGGCTGAATCTCGGTGTTGCGTCAGCAAGCAGGTGGCTACATGTAGCTGGTGATATCCACTTATTAGTTCCATTGTTATAAAGTACTGGCACTCTCCTAGGTTGCCTAACGTGTCCATAATGCTGGGGACGGGATATGCATCTCTCACAGTTTTTGGATTCAGATAGCAGTACTTGAAACAAAATTTGTACTTCTTAGTTCCATGTGATGACTTTTTCGCGACAACGACAAAATTTGCAACCCATCGTCTATCACTGTGCTTCTGCTGATTTATGAACATCTATATCATGGGTTGATATGGCTTTCTATAAACTGGAGCGCTATTTACTGTAGGTATATGGCGCTGAATAACAGCTTTTGACAGCTTTCAGATCATCCGCCAAAACCCCTAATGGACGAGGACTGACTCCACACTAATATCCTCATCCCCGAAGTTCCAGTTGGCAGAGTGACAGACCACAGCTGTGGTATGCATTAGTCTGGCTGAATCTCGGTGTTGCGTCAGCAAGCAGGTGGCTACATGTAGCTGGTGATATCCACTTATTAGTTCCATTATTATAACGTACTGGCACTCTCCTAGATTGTCTAACGTGTCCATAATGCTGGGGAGGGGATATGCATCTCTCACAGTTTTTGGATTCAGATAGCAGTAATTGAAACAAAATTTGTACTTCTTAGTTCCATGTGATGACTTTTTCGCGACAACGACAAAATTTGCAAACCCATCGTCTATCACTGTGCTTCTGATGATTTATGAACATCTGTATCATGGGTTGATATGGCTTTCTATAAACTGGAGCGCTATTAACTGTAGGTATATGGCGCTGAATAACAGCTTTTGACAGCTTTCAGATCATCCGCCAAAACCCCTAATGGACGAGGATTGACTCCACACTAATATCCTCATCCCCGAAGTTCCAGTTGGCAGAGTGACAGACCACAGCTGTGGTATGCATTAGTCTGGCTGAATCTCGGTGTTGCGTCAGCAAGCAGGTGGCTACATGTAGCTGGTGATATCCACTTATTAGTTCCATTGTTATAAAGTACTGGCACTCTCCTAGGTTGTCTAACGTGTCCATAATGCTGGGGAGGGGATATGCATCTCTCACAGTTTTTAGATTCAGATAGCAGTAATTGAAACAAAATTTGTACTTCTTAGTTCCATGTGATGACTTTTTCGCGACAATGACAAAATTTGCAACCCATCGTCTATCACTGTGCTTCTGCTGATTCACAAACCCCTTCATTATGGGTTGATATGGCTTTCTGTAAACTGGAGCGCTATTAACTGTAGGTATATGGCGCAGAATAACAGCTTTTGACAGCTTTCAGATCATCCGCCAAAACCCCTAATGGACGAGGACTGACTCCACACTAATATCCTCATCCCCGAAGTTCCAGTTGGCAGAGTGACAGACCACAGCTGTGGTATGTATTAGTCTGGCTGAATCTCAGTGTTGCGTCAGCAAGCAGGTGGCCAACAGACCATCATCTAACAGCTTTTTCTGGTTTTACCGAAACGCAATAGACTGTCATTCTCTTTGATTCTGTCTACATAGACAATATGGCAGCAGAATGAAATGTGACTTTGACCTCCTGAAGCCTCGTTATTTAAACGTCCGAGCCTGCGCCTATGACGATGTGGCTGTGGGTGTGTGAACGTATTTGGCCTCGTTTATCGGTCCCATCAGCACTCCTTGCCTCACTGTGGTAATTCAGTAATTATTCTGTGTCTCCGAGCTGGAGTCTTTCAGCCTACGTTTGACTCTGCACTGGCACTCTGACACTGAAGAAAATGTAAATTTCATGTGAGTAAGGCCTCCCGTCAGGTAGACCGTTCGCCGGGTGCAAGCCTTTCGATTTGACGCCACTTCGGCGACTTACGCGTCGATGGGGATGAAATGATGATCATTAGGACACAGTGCCTGAGCGGAGAAAATCTCCGATCCAGCCGGGAATCGAACCCGGGCCCTTAGGAGTGTCAATCTGTCGTGCTGACCACTCAGCCACCGGGGGCAGACGACACTGAAGATATAAAGTGTTATTTCACACTGCCTTGTTACGTAGCACTGCGACGCTTGCATTTCTGCATTCCTTGCTTAGAGGTTCTGTAACAGTGGTCGTTTCATGCGCTGACATCTGTCACATCAGTGGAACATCTTGTTGACATTCAGATTGGCACATGAGCCCAGGGCTATCCTTGTCTTTTCTGAGCTCTCTGGTAGAATTTTTGAAAAATTTAAACGTGTATAACGAAATTATTCTGCTGTGAAGCAGTACTACAGTTTTGGGAGGGAAGACTTCAACTTATCAGTTCTAGAATGGGAGACTCTAGTAAGTATGGTAGGTAGTAGGGATGGACTGGTTGGTTGATTTGGGGGAGAGACCAAACAGCGAGGTAATCGGTCCCTTTTGGTTAGAGAAGGCTCCAAAGGAACCATCCCGGCATTTGCCTGAAGCAATTTTTGAGGAAATCCGGGAAAACCGATGGCCGGACGCAGGTTGGAACCGTCGTCGCCCTGTATGCGAGTCCAGTGTTCCAACCACTGTTCTAACTCTCTCGGTAGTAAGGACAGGAATTCGTTTAACATTGTTATAAATACCTTATCCGAAAATTACATTCAGTAGGTAGTATAAGGTCCTGCCCACTCGTCGTTTACAGGGTGCCTAAAGGGTGCTGCATTCTCGGAATGCTATACAACAATTCAAGCAATTTACATAAATAGTGTTTATTACAAATAAAGATGAATGACAATACTTAACTTGGTACTTACAAAAATGTGTCGCAAGCGATGGGCGACATGCAAATAATTAATGTTCTTCGCTATAAACAATGTCCATGGAAGCAGTGGATATGGATCACTAATACACTTCTGGCCATTAAAATTGCTACATCACGAAGATGACGTGTTACGCGAAATTTAACCGACAGGGAGAAGATGCTGTGATATGCAAATGATTAGCTTTTCAGAGCACTCACACAAGGTTGGCGCCGGTGGCGACACCTACAACGTGCTGACATGAGGAAAGTTTCCAGCCGATTTCTCATACACAAACAGCAGTTGACCGGCATTGCCTGGTGAAACGTTGTTGTGATGCCTCCTGTAAGGAGGAGAAATGCGTACCATCACGTTTCCGACTTTGATAAAGGTCGGATTGTAGCCTATCTCGATTGCAGTTTATGGTATCGCGACATTGCTGCTCACATTGGTCGAGATCCCAATTACTGTTAGCAGGATATGGAATCGGTGGGTTCAGGAGTGTAATACGGAACGCCGTGCTGGATCCCAACGGCCTCGTATCACTAGCAGTCGAGATGACAGGCATCTTATCCGCATGGCTGTAACGGATCGTGCAGCCACGTCTCGATCCCTGAGTCAACAAATGGGGCCTTTTGCAAGACAAAAACCATCTGCACGAACAGTTCGACGACGTTTGCAACAGCATGGACTAGCAGCTCGGAGCCCATGGCTGCAGTAACCCTTGACGTTGCATCACAGACAGGAGCGCCTGCGGTGGTGTACTCAACGACGAACCTGGGTGCACGAGTAGCAAAACGTCATTTTTCGGATGAATCCAGGTTCTGTTTACAGCATCATGATGGTCGCATTCGTGTTCGGCGACATCGCGGTGAACGCACATTGGAAGCGTGTATTCGTCATCGCCATACTGGCGTATCACCCGACATGATGGTATGAGGTGCCATTGGTTACACGTCTCGGTCACCTCTTGTTCTCACTGACGGCACTTTGAACAGTGGACGTTACATTTCAAATGTGTTACGACCCGTGGCTTTACCCGTCATTCGATCTATGCGAAACCCTACATGTCAACAAGATAATTCACGACTGCAAGTTGCAGGTCCTGTACAGGCCTTTCTGGATACAGAAAATGTTCAACTGCTGCCCTGGCCAGCACATTCTCCAGATCTCTCACCAACTGAAAACGTGTGGTCAATGGTGGCCGAGCAACTATCTCGTCACAATACGCCAGGCACTACTCTGGATGAACTGTGGTATCGTATTGAAGCTGCATGGGCACCTGTACCTGTACACGCCATCCAAGCTCTGTTTGATTCAATGCCCAGGCGTATCAAGGCCGTTATTACTGCGTTAGGTGGTTGTTCTGGGTACTGATTTCTCAGGATCTATGCACCCAAATTGTGTGAAAATGTAATTTCATGTCAGTTCTAATATAATATATTTGTCCAGTGAATACCCGTTTGTCATCTGCAGTTCTTCTTGGTGTAGCAATTTTAATGGCCAGTTGTGTAACTGCTATCATAGTGCTCTCCTGTAAGGCGTGGTTTCGACTAATTCCAGACTAGTACTATGCGCCGCTTATGTTCCCTTCTTGTAGAGGCTGCTCCTGTCGTGGCGCGGCACTAGTCAACTGTTGGCTGACATTGTCTCACAGCCTTTTCTGCTCTTGCTTTCTTCGTCTTCGTGCAGATGCTTGTGGTTATGCTGGAACAGGTAGAGAAATGACTTGCGAGGGAAATGTCTTACATCTCCCCGGGTTGCAAACAGGCTCCAACTTTTCGATTCAACAAATGTAGTGTTCGTAGAGCTGTTGCACCATCACTGATTGTAGGTATCAATAGGAAATTTAAGAAAGGGAAGGAGATATTTCTGCTTGGTAAGTGTGACAAGAAATAGATTTCAATTTCAGGTTACCTGAGCAGGCATTATCAAACATTCATCTTTTAAGACTGAAATACCTTAGACACATAACTACTGAACAAAGTTATGAGGGGTGAAAAAGACACGCCATGGTTCAACAGCCATACCACAAAAAAAACTGAACGAATCCAGGATGAGCCTCAGGAAAGCCACGCGTGGAGCGTTGAAGAATGTGAAAGTAAAAGTCTGTCTACTGATCTGACAGAAAAATGTACGACTTTTGATTTTAACTGAAGTCAGTGAACATATCCCGTCATTCAGTGGCTATACTGGCACCGGTGTGTAGGATGACAAAAGACTGAAATATAAATTGCGTTTCCTAAAATTGTTTCACTTAGGGAGTTTGTATCAAAGTTCTACATTTAAGTTGTCGCGAAAACATGAAAATGATAGGTTTCATAACATGTGACCAGTAAAATTGCTCAACAGAGGGAAGGCGACTGGCACTAAAGAGATACCTATAGGAGTTGTGAGGACAATATTCGAAAGAATTTGCTTCTCTTCTAGCAGCAGTCTGTCATACACCACGGAGGAAATGGGTGCTCCAAGTGATTGGAAAAATGCATACGTCAGCGTCGTTTGAAGAGGGGTATTCGAATAGATGCACACAAATACAGGCCAATATTACCGATGTAAAGTGGGAGCATTTTGGAACACGTTTTGTACTGTTGTATTATGACCTTTCTGAAGATAGAAAATGTCCTTTCGTAAGAATCATCATGGGATCCGAAAACAACGATCGTGTGAAACTCAACTCGCCCTTTACGTCCATAGGACACATCAAGCACTGGCTACTGGCGCCAAGGTTGATACCGTCTTCCTTAACTTCCAGAGGGCATTCGACACAGTTCCATATTGCTACCTAATGGACAAAGTAGGAGCGTACGGAGTATCATACTAGCTGTGTGGTTGGACTGAAGAGTTCTTAGCAAACACGTCATTCTTATTGGAGAGAAGTCTTCGACATAAAAGTGATTCCGAATGTACCCAAGGGGAGATTTATCGGACCATTAATTTTACAATATACACTGGTGTGTAAAATTTAAGGACGAAAGTAAATTTCGCATGATGTGTCACTGACGAGTAACATACCTCGATGAAACTTGTAACATAGATACAAATAACTGTTTCAGTATAGTATAGAAGGTAACTGAAAGAAACAAGAAATGAGAAGAATAGAAATAACACTACTAGTGAAAGACAGTATTTACACTGAAATCACCGCCATTTATGATGGTCCCCTGCACATTACAACTGGCGACATGGCTCTTTATAGGACATGGGATCACCACAAAGGGGAATGTATGCTGTGCAATGTGCTCCCATACTGGCCACGAGGGTGGTAATGGGTTCTTGTGGTAGGGCGTTCCATTCCTCCACTAGTCTGGTTGGCAACTGTTGGATGGTCGGTGGTGCATGTGGATATGCTGCAGTATGTCTCCCCAACCTTCCCCATACATGCTCGATGGTGTTTAAGTATGGGCAATAGGCAGGTCCGTCCATTCACATAATATCCTCTCATTCCACATGCTCCACTAACTGTGCCGTTCGATGCTGTCGTGCATTGTCATCCACTAAAATGAAGTCAGAGCCAAATGCACCTCTGAAAAGACACACATGGGGGAGGATACGACAGTATTGGGCACTACACACTGAAGTTTGAATAGTTTGTCTCAAGCCCCCACGTGCTATGGTATGAAAATATATACGAGGTTGAGTCAAATGAAAACCTTAAATATCTTTTTAAATATTATTTATTGTACAGAAGTTTTACAAAACTGTATCACTTTCCAACATAATCTCCCCCATGCTCAATGCAAGTCCTCCAGCGCTTACAAAGTGCATAAATTCCTTAAGAAAAAAATTCTTTTGGTAGCCCGCGCAACCACTAATGCACTGCGTGGCGTACCTCTTCATGAGAATGGAACTTCTTTCCTCCCATTGCGTCTTTGAGTGGTCCAAACATATGGAAAGCACTTGGGCCAAGGTCTGGTGAATATGGTGGCTGAGGAAGACACTCAAAATGCAGGTCTGTGATTGTTGCAACTGTTGTACGGGCATTGTGGGGCCTTGCATTGTCATGTTGCAAAAGGACACTTGCTGACAGCAATCCACATTGCTTTGATTATATTGCAGGCTGCAGATGATTTTTAGGAGATCTGTGTATGATGAACTGGCGACACTGGTCCCTCTAGGCATGTAATGCTAAAAAATGAAGCCTTTCTCGTCCCAAAACAGAGTCAGCATAACCTTCCCTGCTGTTGGCTCTGTTCGAAACTTCTTTGGATTTGGCGATGAGGAATAGAGCCATTCCTTGCTCGCTCTCTCCGTTTCCGGTTGGTGGAAGGAACCCAGGCTTCGTCCCCAGTAACGATTCTTGCAAGGAAGCCATCACCTTCTCGTTCAAAGCGCTGAAGAGGTTCTTTACAAGCATCAACACGTCGAACTCTCATTTCAGGGGTCAGTTGCCATGGCACCCATCTTGCAGACACTTTGTGAAAATGGAGCACATCATGCACAATGTGGTGTGCTGAACCATCACTAATCTGTAAACATGCTGCAATGTCATTCAGTGTCACTCGGCGGCTTTCCTTTACTATGGCTTCAGCTGCTGCAATGTTCTGTGGAGTCACAACTCGTTGTGCCTGACCTGGACGAGGAGCATCTTCCACTGAAGTAACACCATTTGCAAACTTCCTACTCGATTCGTAGACTAGCTGCTGTGACAAACATGCATCACCGTACTGAACCTTCACTCATCGATGAATTTCAATAGGTTTCACATCTTCACTATGCAAAAACAGAAAAACAGAATGCTGTTATTCCCTGGTGCAAGTCGCAAGTGGGGCGGCCATCTTAATACTGATACTGTGACGGTATGTGTGCATCTGCACTATGCTGCCACCTACAGGCCATTCTGCAAGCTGTTTGTAGCACGCTTACCAACTTGCAGGATAACGGAGCGAAATTTCGATTCGATATTGCAAATTTAAGGTTTTCATTTGACTCACTCTCATATATTTGTTACAATCAGCTTAATTGAGTGGCCCAGATATGTGGCTAGTCTCAATGTTTGGCTACGGTTTTCGTCATAGTGTGCCAGCTCACACCTGTCATAAACTCAATTTTTAAGCTGAAACAAAATATAACAAAACAATGCAGGCAGGTATTGCGATGAAATTTCAAATATCGAGTCACTCACATTGATTTATTATTTGAACAAGTACTATATTTTTCTTCAATATACACTCCTGGAAATTGAAATAAGAACACCGTGAATTCATTGTCCCAGGAAGGGGAAACTTTATTGACACATTCCTGGGGTCAGATACATCACATGATCACACTGACACAACCACAGGCACATAGACACAGGCAACAGAGCATGCACAATGTCGGCACTAGTACAGTTTATATCCACCTTTCGCAGCAATGCAGGCTGCTATTCTCCCATGGAGACGATCGTAGAGATGCTGGATGTAGTCCAGTGGAACGGCTTGCCATGCCATTTCCACCTGGCGCCTCAGTTGGACCAGCGTTCGTGCTGGACGTGCAGACCGCGTGAGACGACGCTTCATCCAGTCCCAAACATGCTCAATGGGGGACAGATCCGGAGATCTTGCTGGCCAGGTTAGTTGACTTACACCTTCTAGAGCACGTTGGGTGGCAGGGGATACATGCGGACGTGCATTGTCCTGTTGGAACAGCAAGTTACCTTGCCGGTCTAGGAATGGTAGAACGATGGGTTCGATGACGGTTTGGATGTACCGTGCACTACTCAGTGTCCCCTCGACGATCACCAGAGGTGTACGGCCAGTGTAGGAGATCGCTCCCCACACCATGATGCCGGGTGTTGGCCCTGTGTGCCTCGGTCGTATGCAGTCCTGATTGTGGCGCTCACCTGCACGGCGCCAAACACGCATACGACCATCATTGGCACCAAGGCAGAAGCGACTCTCATCGCTGAAGACGACACGTCTCCATTCGTCCCTCCATTCACGCCTGTCGCGACACGACTGGAGGCGGGCTGCACGATGTTGGGGCGTGAGCGGAAGACGGCCTAACGGTGTGCGGGACCGTAGCCCAGCTTCATGGAGACGTTTGCGAATGGTCCTCGCCGATACCCCAGGAGCAACAGTGTCCCTAATTTGCTGGGAAGTGGCGGTGCGGTCCCCTAGGCACTGCGTAGGATCCTACGGTCTTGGCGTGCATCCGTGCGTCGCTGCGGTTCGGTCCCAGGTCGACGGGCACGTGCACCTTCCGCCGACCACTGGCGACAACATCGATGTACTGTGGAGACCTCACGCCCCACGTGTTGAGCAATTCGGCGGTACGTCCACACGGCCTCCCGCATGCCCACTATACGCCCTCGCTCAAAGTCCGTCAACTGCACATACGGTTCACGTACACGCTGTCGCGGCATGCTACCAGTGTTAAAGACTGCGATGGAGTTCCGTATGCCACGGCAAACTGGCTGACACTGACGGCGGCGGTGCACAAATGCTGCGCAGCTAGCGCCATTCGACGGCCAACACCGCGGTCCCTGGTGTGTCCGCTGTGCCGTGCGTGTGATCATTGCTTGTACAGCCCTCTCGCAGTGTCCGGAGCAAGTATGGTGGGTCTGACACACCGGTGTCAATGTGTTCTTTTTTCCATTTCCAGGAGTGTATTCACTAAACACTAAAAATGCAGTCTGAGAGGCTGTTACGTAAGGGGGTTCTTTGGGGGGGAGGAGACCAAACAGCGAGGTCATCGGTCTCATCGGATTAGGGAAGGATGGGCAAGGAAGTTGGCCATGCCCTTTCAATGGAACCATCCCGGCATTTGCCTGGAGGGATTTAGGGAAATCACGGAAAACGTACTTCACGATGGCCGGACGCTGGATTGAACCGTCGTCCTCCCGAATGCGAGTCCAGTGTGTCATCTCGCTCGGTCTTACGTAAGAGTAGCCATTAATAACTGACGCTACAACACTTCACTATAAAATTCATATGTCGCGATAAACTATTGTCTGCTGTCCTAAACCACTATATTGCGCTCCAGTTGATCACTTTGAAACGTCGCTACATACATACTTGTCCCCGAATGTGGCTACCAACTCACCACTACCCCGAGATGCACGGCACGTCCGGCACTTACCGCTGCTCAAAACCAACTGTGCTCAAAGATGGCTGCCCTATGCACCCTAGAAACGACTCCCTAACTCAAAACAATGTTTGTCAAAAAGAATTACGAATATTCTAAAACGAAATATAAAAACACATACAATACATGAAAAATTTCTGGGCAATAACAATTTAAGGTCCAATTTCCCGTATCTTTTTTTCACAAATAATGTTCTTGTGGCATGTTATTGCTTTTCTCATATTTTTGATACTAAACACAAATAAACAAATAAAAATACATACTTAATTACTCATCTACCTCTTTAAAATTTAGAATGCTACCGCTAGTTTCGTCTCTTTAAATTTATTTATTACCATAAACACAGTTTCTCTCAGTCGAATCCCATATTCCGACCTCTCATTAAAAATGGTACAGATTCTGGCAAATCGGATATGAGTGCTCGATGCAGCTCTACTAGCCGCATCCATAGGCACTTTGTTTATATTAATCGGCCAAAGCATTGCCGAGATATTAGCTTTGGAAGTTTCATAAATTTACAATTTTTAAGACAATAACCTTTATACTATGGTATATTTTTGTGGCACGTCTAGATACTTTAGCTTTACATATTTTTCTGTCCATGAGTGCCAGCTCGCACCTCGGTTTGTATCAATTTATCTCTGGCACATAAAGTCCTCTGAGCGCGAAAACACGGCCCTACGCGCCCCTGCCCAGCGTCCGCTCGGGTTTTTCCAAGGCCTCGTAGACGCTAACCACTCACCACGGCCCCTTTAACAACCGCCAGCCACGTGCTCTGCGGCGGGAAAGTACCACTCTAAACTTCCGCCAGAGCTTGTACGCTCCCAAGGAGAACAGCTCTTTGACCATAACGTTGAATGCTGAGTGTACCATGTCAAGGATTTGGAGGTCAATAAGTCAGTGAAACATTATGCTTTTCGATATACCCTCATATGGTGAGAGGTGGGAATATGTAATCGAATGTGATGCTTTTTGTTGTCCAGGTTTTAAGATGTGGGGGAGCATGATGCTGCATGAGCGTACTGTGAAGGAATAAACCAAATGATGAACATATTGAAATGTTCTCTCCCCAAACGTACATAATAAACTTGTAACCATCCAGTTTTAGAACACTAAACAAATAAGAGAAAAAGTAAAAACCCTACTAATCCTGCAAATTTCTACCAGATAGGTGCTTTAAAGACAGTCTGATCGACCACGTTACCTCAGGACATTTCTTATTTCAGGCTACATGATCCCATCACGTTCCTCTTCTTGCACTTGCATGAGGACTCTACAACAGACTACATGGGCGATCCATTCACAAAACCTTAGATTATATGTATATTTGTGTAATTCTTACAAAGTTTTTATTATCATTTACTTTGGAGATCCTTAAGACTATATCAGCTCAAAGAAGTTATACTTCAGTTATTCCACAGTACCACAAACAGTAAATATCAAATTCAATTTATTAATGTCTATATCGTAGCATATCAGTTTTGAACGTGGAGGGGCTTGTAGTTGAAAGAGCAATTATTTTAATTGAGCCAGTAATCTCATGTTCATTGGAATCAGAGTCTGATAATGCTGACCTTTGAAGTTAGATATGAGTCGTCGGTGAGTGTCACGTAATTTCAGGTAGCACATCTGGCGTTAGTTGCTACAATGACACATTTTGGCTGAGATCTAAATGTAGCACTTTTGTAGCGGTTCTAGTCCTCTTTTGTTTCCTACTATGCTTGGAGGTTTCAGAGCAGGGTATAACAGTCTGATTGCAGTTGTACAGCAATACGTTTACATGGCCTGTGCAATCACCCCTAAATGGCAGTGTCAGTGTGTGTGTCTTACATTAACGCTTGTAAAAAACTGTAATATGCAGAAGTACTGGCAAAATGAATCCAGATTTAATGATAAAAGAAATATGTACTAGGAGTGCTCGATATATAATCCAACACTTTTTTGCTCTGCCAATTTCGATTGGAAAAATGCAGAATTTTTTGTGGCACAGTGGAATATTACCACTTCAGCCCCTATAGTTCAATGAAGTTCCGATAGGTGGCAGCACTATATGTAGGCTTCAAAATTTCGTCTGTAGTGGAGGTGTGTTGTAGTAGAGAGGTGTTATTAAGTTTCTTTTAGCGGAAAGCTAAAGCATCCCAGGTACTCATAGGCGCTTGCAGAATGTCTACGAATACCTGGCACTGAACAAACGTATGGAGTGTTCTTGGGCGAGGCATCTGTCATTATCGCAACAAGGTCGTGCAAATCTGTCCGATCTCGCATGGGCGGTCCGTCCACGTACATCGATGGTTCCTGCAGTGTTGGTACGTGCGGACACTCTTATTTAAGGTGATCGATGATGAAACATCCCACTGCTCAACAGGACGTCTCTGTTGGTGGTTCTGATACACTAGTCCACCAGCATGTCGTTGGCTCCGATGTCGACCATGAGGTTAGTACCATGTTGGCATGGAGACCCTCCCAGTAAAGTGGCGCAATGCCGTCGCATTACCGGAATTATGTTGAAAAATAGGTCTTTTTTGGCCAAAAGCGGGAGGCATAATACGGTGTACTGAAACTCTGAATAAAACCAACCTGCTTTCAGAAAAAATGTGTTGCATTACTCATTGAGCACCCCTCGTAAATTAATACCTGTAGCGTAAATCTGACCATGAATCGTCAGTCATTTGGCACAAACGAGGACTAGAGCCGTTACAAAAGTTCTCGATTCAGGTCTCAGCCAAAATGTGTCACTGTAGAAACTAACGTTGGGTGTGATATCTGAAATTATGTGACATTAGTCGACGAATTATATCTAACCTCAAAGTTCAGCATCAGCAGACTCCGATTTGTTTATTTAGTGGTAGTTCTCATCAGCATCATTGCAACATAACAATTCTTGGAGCACTTGTTGAACTGATGTTCAAATACGAGAACGTAACATGCCGTTAGTGGAATTATTTAATTCACAGTGCTAATTGGTTCTCACACTCATGTCTTCTACGAAAGTTATGTTGTGAAATTTAAAGTTGGTCTCAGAACATAATATCATGGGGTCAGCGTCAGGAAATATTGCGCAACCATTTTGACTTTTGATACCTGACTACGTGACCGATGGTGCTGTGCTGCGTTGGTACTCGATACAGAAAAAATACACAAGCCCTGTCAATGAAAAGAGTTGCCTCATCGGTATTTGAGTGGCAAGGGTCATATGTTCCTTTCTATCCAAAATTGTAAATAAACACTTTCACTTTACATTCTCCAATGCTCTATACAGGCACAAAGTGAACTTTGTTGACCAACTTCCAGAGAGTGTTCTGGGATATGTACTGTGTCGTCTACGATGGCTCGTCACCGAGCAATGGTATTTCTTTAGAGACTGGACTGAAAGCTCTGCGCAACGTTACTTCGATATGTCTTCCTCCACTTCCTGGATGATGTGGTGTTTGATTTGTGGGGCGCTCAACTGCGCGGTTATCAGTGCCCGTACAAATTCCCAACCTTTGCTCAGTCCAATCTCGCCACTTTCATGAATGATGATGAAATGATGAGGACAAACCAAACACCCAAACATCTCGAGACAGGTGAAAATCGCTAACCCCTCCGGGAACCACTCCCTGGAAAATATACAGCTGATAACTACTAGGCTTGTATGATTTTACTATAAAGAGTTGGCACACACTACAGGGTCAATATATTGATCATGATAATGGTGCTCCACGGTCAACCCGTTCGCTGCAAATTAAGACAATGGACTTTGTCTTCTCAGACCAAATGAAGGCTCTAGTTTATGACAGTCGTATGAACCTTACTGCTAGGATTCCGTAGATGTTAAAGATGCGCATGTTGCTCCTGAGAGACTTTACATTACTCATGTGGTTGATTCTTAATTTTGATTATTTTTTCTTGTATATATGACACTACCGACGTGAGGATGTAATAAGAAACCGATCTATTTCTCTTCACTAGCAAGATCCACCTGCCAAGGTCTCAGAAGCATTACATGTGTAGCATATCTACAATCAGTTACTCGTTAACGATCAGTTTTAGATCATGGGTCCATTTTCTCAAACTTCACCTGTTTTTTCTTTAGGTGCCATCATCGAGCATAGAATAACCCCACCTGTAGCTCGATCCGCCGTATGGGGTAGAGCGGATATCGAAATAATTGACCAATAGACAGAAAAGCAGCTCAGATCCCTCAACAGAGAAACGGCCACTGGATCTGACAGGATACCAGTTCCATTCTACATGGAGTAAGCAAAAGAACTTGACTCTCTACTAGCAGCAGATCATTACCGTTTTCAAGATGGGTCGTCGAACAGACGCACAAAACTATAGGTATGTATCTCTGAGATTGGTCTGTTGTAGAATTTTGGAATATGTTTTATGCTCGTGTGTTATGACATTCCTGGAATCCGAAAATCTCCTTTGTCGAAATAAAAATAAGATCCTAAAGTAATGATCGTGTGATAGGTCGCTCGCTCTGTTGGGCCACGAGACCAAGAAAGACGGTAGATACAGGTGCCCAGGTAGATGAAGTGTTTCTTGACATCCTGTAGGGCGTTCGATACAGTTTCGCACTGCTACTTAATGAACAAGCTACGAGGAAAAATTTAGAAATTTGTGGTAAGATCCTATGGGACCAAACTACTGAGGTCATCGATCCCTAACCTCACACAATACTTAATCTAACGTAAAGTAACTTACGCTAAGGACAACACACACACACCATGCCCGAAGGAGGACTCGAACCTCCGAAGGGGGAGGCCAAGTGAACCGTCACAAGACGCCCAAGACCACGCAACTACCCGGTGCCGCAATAAACTACGAGTACTCGGAATGTCAGACGAACTGTGTGATTGGATCGAACAGTTTCTAGCAAACAGAACGTAGCATGTCGTTCTCAATGAAGAGAAGTCTTCATACGTAAAACTAACTTCGGGCGTGCCCCATTGGAGTGTAGATAACGTACGAAGTTCCATGAGGCTTTTCGCGGGTGATGGTGTTGCATACAGAGAAGCTCCAACGCTACAAAACTGTAGCGAAATGCAGGAAGACACGCAGAACATCGACGCTTGGTACAACGAGTGACAATTGACCCTCAATATAAACAAATGTAATGCATTGCGTGTACATGGACAAAAAGATCCTTTATTGTATGATTACACAATTACAGAACAATCACTGGAAGCAGGTACTTTGAGAGGTTACAAGCCGTCTGGCTTACCTCCTTCCATAAATTCATCTGCTCCTTGTCACGACTGGCGATAGCACATTAGTTTCATCGTGCTCAAAGTCTCATGACGTTATTTAATGGTGAGGAATGTCTCTTATAAAACTGCATGGCTGTCACTCGAGGCTTGTAGTTCCACTCCAAGAATGCGAGAGAACCGCTCAGTTTCCACAGAGCCGGCCGAAGTGGCCGAGCGGTTCTAGGCGCTACAGTCTGGAATCACGTGACCGCTACGGTCGCAGGTTCGAATCCTGCCTCGGGCATGGATGTGTGTGATGTCCTTAGGTTAGTTAGGTTTAAGTAGTTCTAAATACTAGGGGACTGATGCCCTCAGATG
This sequence comes from Schistocerca gregaria, assembly GCF_023897955.1. Classification (NCBI taxonomy): domain Eukaryota; kingdom Metazoa; phylum Arthropoda; class Insecta; order Orthoptera; family Acrididae; genus Schistocerca; species Schistocerca gregaria. The sequence continues at coordinate 756,348,065 of NC_064931.1, forward strand.
CCAAGTCCCATAGTACTCAGAGCCATTTCACAAAACTCTGAGAGCGACTGGGGAAACCACACGGCATTCAGAGGCTTTGTTCTGGCTTATGCGTGTCAAGGAGCCACCTGAGAGGGTTCACGGAACTCCTCCGTCAATCACGCTAAGAAGGGGTTCGGCTCTGTGGAAGACGGGGGGTGTTAGTTTCCAGTGCTGACTGCTACCTAATAATTCATTGTAAGAAATCAAAAGTTTTGGAATGTCTGGGTCTGCGTTTTGGGAGGAGGAGCCTCGTGGAATTCCCGTTAGGTTGGTCAGGCTTCTGGAAATTTGGAACTGATTAAACAACGCTCTGACTCGCCCACTGACATCAGACGGGAATTTCTAGAACAAACTGTCGAGGAAGATGTGCTCTAGTTGACCCGCTTCTGGAGACATTCAGTGGTGGGAATTTATTAAACCTGGCAGGGCAGTTTCCACGCAATTGGCGGAAAACAGTTATATTTTGTCTGATTGGCGGTTGCGGCCGTAACGGCGCAAACAGCAGACTCAGTTCAAATGGCTCTAAGCACTAAGGGACTTAACATCTGAGGTCATCGGTCCCCTAGAACTTAAAACTACCTAAACCTAACTAATCTAAGGACATCACACACATCCATGCCCGAGGCAGGATTCGAACCTGCGACCCTAGCAGTCGCGCGGTTCCGGACAGAAGCGCCTAGAATCGCTCGGCCACCGCGGCCTGCACAGCAGAATCGGGAGCAGGGACGTGTGAAGATAGACACTCTTCACTCTTGTTTTTGGATGTGGAAGGTGAAAGGTCGCTGGTTTTACACGTGAGAAATCTGGGTTCAGACAGTGAATGGGACTTCGCGGTGTCCAGGTCCTCGAACGAGGTTCTGCTTCTTCACATGCGACCACGCACGGCCGACTTTACCGTCACAGCAGACTGGTGAGAATATGCAGCAACACTGGCGAAATCTGGGCGTTGATGTTTGCAAATGGGGCGTACTTTTGCTACAGTACCGTTAATGCTAGTTCGAGTGATAGTATAGTTTTCATTTATTATTCAGCCAACCAGTGGAGTAACTAAAACACTTGGTAGGCTGCATCCGTATTAGTGACTGGACATGCAGCTAAGTTACAGTAGTTCCCCCCCCCCCCTCCCCCCCCAATTGCTTCATACTTTCATTGTAGTCTCGTGCTATGTCATTGATTTTTATGTAATAAAAAAGTTACATTCTACTAACAGAAGTGTTACTTGGTATTGTGTACACTTCAGTGAAATTATGCACTTCCGCAGCGTTTAAAAATGTGCAACAAATCATAATGATGACTAAGCGGCTCAATGGTGCAGGGCGGTGGGATGTTAGTTAGTTGATTAGTTATTTATATGTCTCATTGAACATTTAAAATTTTTTTATCGAAATGGTGTGGAACGAATCAGTTTACAGGATGCGTATACATGATTAGTTTAAGTGGATGCTACATGCTGGTACAGTAAAGTTGTGAACTTCTGAGGTTCCAAAATGACACATTGGTCTAAATTTAACATTAATGAACGCATTATTTTTCAGTAACTAACATGCAACTATACTTAAAATAATTATTTTGGCTACAAGTTTTTAAATAAAACTTAGTCTACGGAATGTAAGGAGTTATCCAGAAGAAACGATTTTACGTTTGATCTGAAACTTGTTTTACTACCTGTCAGACATTTTATGCTATTGGGCAAATGATCCAAAACTTTTATCGATACATATTGAACTCCCTTGTTAGCTGATAGCTTTACTAATGATTAATAAAGGTGCGTTTTTCCTCTAGTTTTGTAGGTATGGACGCCACTGTTCTTCTCAAATGGTGACTGATTATTTATGATGAATTTCAAAAGCGAATATATATGTTGTGAAGGTGTAGTTAAAATGTCTAACTTCTTAAAGGAGTTCTTACAAGGTGACTGCAAGTGAACACATATTATTCTTACTGCTAGTGCTCGTGCAATCAATACTTTCCTTGTAATTGATGAGTTACCCCACAAAATTATTCCATAAGACATTATTGAGCTGAAATATACAAAATATAGGAGGTTGATTCGTTTGTTTCCAAGACTAAAAACTACACAAAGAGGAAAAGTATCCGAAAGCAACCGCCTGAGCAGGCCAGTAGTACCCTGTTATTCCAAAAACTTATGAGACTGGGTTAATTTAAAAAAGAGAGAAAAGTTAAGATGGTAGTTTTAATGCTTCAGGTGTTTTACATAGTCTCCCCTACCTTTGTTCAACCCAAAAAAGTTCGTACAACCAAGTACAACTGTCAGCAAACTCCTCCTGGCCGGCCGAGGTGGCCGAGCTGTTCGAGGCACTTCAGTCTGGAACTGCGCGACCGCTACGGTCGCAGGTTCGAGTCCTGCCTCGGGCCTGGATGTGCGTGACGTCCTTAGGTTAGTTAGGTTTAAGTAGTTCTAAGTCTAGGGGACTGATGACCTAAGATGTTAAGTCCCATTGTGCTCAGAGCCATTTGAACCATTTGGAACTCCTTCTATAGAATGTTGTCCAACTCTTGTATTTATGTTGTCAAAATGTTGAACCTTCATGTGAATTTCTGCACTTTGTCAGTGTGTGGTAGGATCAGAGGGCAATGCTTGTACGAGCTTTAGTCGCTGACATCGGAATAAGCATTCCTGTAATTGCTAATATCAGCATCTAACGCTCGGGCTATGACATTATTTCCTTCATTCACACCCCTCCCTTCCCCCTGCAGCCAATGGTGTATGCATTTTGCGAAAACGTGGAGTGGCCAATGGCATGAAAGCTCGACCGCTGACCCTTAGAGCAATTTTAATTTTCATAGTTCAGTTGTGTGAGTGCTGCCATTTCTTTGCTGTCTTCACATACATCCAGGTCTCATGTGTTCAAATGATGAGATGCTTGCATTGAACAAGTAAGCAACTCTATTTGTTGTAAACATAAATCAGAGAAATGTGCTCATAGCTTTCTGCATCAAGAATGGAAAGGCATGATGACGACGAGTGTATGACTTGGACAGGAGGAATATTGCTCAACAAATAATGTCAATGCAACATAATGGTAAGAAGATGAATTATCTGATTGGGTTCATCAGCACAGCTCGTTGCATTTGCTGGAATTGCATACCCGTTCTAAAACGTATGTCCAGTTTCGCACCATGCAAGTATCAGCTGTCAGTAAGTATTTGTCAATGTTTTTTGTTATAACAATTTGGTTATTTTCAATGTGTACATCACGGCACTTCAGTGTTACTTCGCTTCCATGCATGTGTATTTTACAGATGCTTTGTGATAAAAGTAATAACGTTTATACTTCGGGTTTTTTGTTGTTGTTGTTATAGACGAGTACAGAAATTCCTGCTTGCCCCAAAAGTATTTGAACGATTTGATGGCATCACGTTGGCATCACAGTGGCGTTGCATTGGCGTCATACTGGCGTCACACTGATGTCGCACCAGCGCTTGGTGCTGCCTTGGCATCAATATGGTGTCATATCGGCGTCACACTAGCGCCAGACTGCCGTCACATCAGCATCTGGCGTCGAGCCCGCATTGTCTGGTTTCACATTGGCATTGCAACGGCGTGATGATGGCGTCACACCAGCTTTGTGCTGGCGTGACATCGGCATCTGGTGTCACAATGTCGTCACACTGGCGTCATACTGGTGACACATCGGCGTCGCATCCTGAACGAAGGCCACATCTTGTAGATCTATAAGACAGAATGCAGCCCTCCAAGTCTGGTGCACACATAGTCCGCCGTCTCGCTGCACCTCCATTTGTCTGACTCATGATCATACAGACGCCCAAAAAAGGCTTGAAATGTTGTGTGATGTGGTTGGTGTCTGTGAGGGTGCTTATTTTGGTATAGCCATGCTGTCTCACTACAATTATTGTCTGCTTGGCTGTACACAAACACCATCTTGGTTGTTTCGCAACTTGAATACCAGACCATTCTGCTGCTCACAGTATGCTGTGTCAATCACACAGCCTGCAACACAGGAGGAACACACAACACATGGTTAGACGAACTTACATTCATTAGTGCCATCTACCATGGCAACGATGCATTTCTGGGCAGCCAGTGTGACCGAGCGGTTCTAGGCGCTTCAGTCTGGAACCGCGTGACCGCTACGATCGCAGGTTCGAAATCTGCCTCGGGCATGGATGTGTGTGCTGTCCTTAGGTTAATTAGGTTTAAGTAGTTCTAAGTTCTAGGGGACTAATGACCTCAGATGTTAAGTTCCTTAGTGCTCAGAGCCATTTGAACCATTTTTGCATATCTGGACACATGTTCATAGTGCCTTTTTTCCTCCATTTGCAGTCAGGAACCCATCCCTGCAGTTTGTCAGTTTTATAAATGTTCAGCCTGTGTATATTTACAGGGACTAATAAATAGTTTGCCCACTATTGAGAAAAATGTCGAAGGGTATAGCTGCTGAAATATATATCAACACTCTCTACCACAAGGCAGTGTAATTATAAGCACTGATGGTGATGAATAAGAATATAGGTGGAAAAATTATGTTTAACTAATAATTCTTTTTCTCCTTGCAGGTGAATTGAAGTCCGCATCACCAGCGACCTGATGTAGAAGTAATGCTGTTCGATTAAAGCTATAATTTAATCACCAGTTACTATAAGAGTGTCAGTGTTGGTATGATACCGAATTGGGAGTTCTAACTTGTGGTGGTATTTGAAAATGCTTGATTTAATGTCATCGCAGTAATGTTATCCATGGATGAATGGTCTCGATTGTGTGATGTGTCAGTGCAGATTTCAGACTTGTTCCACGGAAATATTCACTCTCTATTGGTGATACAGGGTGATCATAGAATCTCTCAGGGGACTTCTTGCCAACAGGTAGAACATTTAACAACAGAGAATGCATGCATCTGCAGGAGGAGGAGGTTAAGAATCTAATGTCTTCCAGCTGTGCAATACAGCATGAAATAGAGTGTCAGCTAAGGTTGCAGCCATATGTTCACCGGTTCTGAGAGACACTGTGGAGGAATCTGCTGGAGTAAGCTCACCAAACTACCCCCGCCCCCTCCATTGGAAGAAACCATAGCTCAGCTCTGTGATTCATGCTGCACATTGATGGAGGTGGAAATGCATTAGTTAACTTTGCCAAATGTGGGAATAGAGCTAGGAGATTATTTAAGTTTGTTTATATATCTAGCTATACACTGATCAGACAGAACATTATGACCACCTACCTAATAGCCAGTATGTCCACCTTTGGCATGGATAACACAGGCGACACATCATGAAATGGATTCAGCGAGGCCTTGGTAGGTTGATTGAAGGAGCAGGCGCCACATCTATACTCACAAGTCACCTAATTCCCGTAAATTCCGGGAAGGGAGCTAATGAACTCTGACACCAAGTTCTATTACATCCCACATGTGTTCAATCGGGTTCAGGTCTGGCGAGTTGGGGGCCAGCACATCAATTGGAACTCGCCACTGTGTTCCTTGAAACACTACATCACGCTTCTGGCCTTGTGACATGGCGCATTATTTTGCTGAAATGTGCCACTGCCATCAGCAAACATGATCGTCATGAAAGGGTGTACATGGTCTGCAACCAGTGTATGATACTCCTTGGTCATCATTGTGCCTTGCACGAGCTGCACTGGACCCATGGATGCCCGCATCAATATTCCCCAGAGCATAATGGAGCCACCGCCAGCTTGTCTCCATCCTGTAGCACAGGTGTCAAGGAGACGTTCCCATGGAAGACAATGGATTCGCATCCTCCTATCGGCATGATTTAGAAGGTATTGTACTCATTAGACTATGCAATGCTCTGACACTGTGCCAACGTCCAGTGCCAAAGGTCACGAGCCCATTTCAGTCGTAGTTGCTGATTTCGTGGTGTCAACATTGGCACATGTATGAGGCATCGGCTGCGGAGGCCCATCGTTGGGAATGTTTGGTGCAATGTGTGTTGAGACACAATTTTACTCTGTCCAGCATTAAAGTCTGATGTTACACCACAGCAGTCCTGTTTTACCAATCTGCCCAGCCTACGACATCTTACATCAGTAATAAAGGATGGCCACCCAGCCCCACAACGTCTGGATGTGGTTTCACCTCATGTTGAAGACACTCACCATAGAACTCCTCAAGCACCCAACAAGTCATGCAGTTTCCGAAATGCTCATGCCAAGCCTCTGGGCTATCACAATCTGCCCTAAGTCAAACACAGATAGATCGTGCACCTTCCCCAGTCTACACACTGACAACAAGCTCACTGCACCATGCGTGTGTCTGACTAGCAGTCATTCCTTGCCAGCTGATGCTGCTATGGCCTGGATGGGTTTATATTGATAGTAGGTTGGTGGTCATAAGGTTCAGGATGATCAGAGTATGTAAGTGTTTATAAATTAAAAAAGTTTAAGAGCTATACATGTGGTATTTATTTCTCTTTAAAACCCCTACGTCCAAAGGTAAATAAACAGTAGTCACGAAGACTGAATGGATAAAACAACCTCTTCACAAGGCTATGGTGGTAAGCGACTGCTCTTGGAATGGTACCAGAACCAATGGGAAGAGGATGAGGAATGGTTCACAACTTCCTGATAATATTGTGTTTCAGTTTTTAGACCACCTGATTGTGGAAAGACTAATCATATTTTATCAATGTTACTTCCTGAAAGGATTCGCTTTGAGCATGTATATACACCGCTGGAAAAAAGTAGTACACTCTTTTAGAGGTTTAAAGTTCATTCAAAATTTATTGTTACAACAGTGCATACTGATGACATGAAATGATTACATTTACAGATCAGTAGTACAAGTGGTGTCCCATGCTAAAACACCCATATTAATTTGTGCGGCAATGGAGGCGCTGACTTTGGCACCCAGTCGCTCATACAAATGGCGAATGGTGTCCTGGAGTATTTTATGCCGTGCCTGCCTGACCAATTCATGTAGTTCTGTTAGAATTGTTGGTTAATGAGGTGCACGAGTCACTTCTTATCCCATCATGTCCCATATGTGCTCGATTGGAGACAAGTCTGGATATTGTGCTGGCCAAGGGGGTTTGTGGACATCTTGCAGAGAATGTTGAGTTTCACTGGGAATGCATTGGAGAACATTGTCCTGCTGGAACAACACATCACCCTCCCATTGCAAGAATGGCAAAAGAATGGGTCTAACAAAATTCTGCATGTACTGAGCTCTCTTTAGCATCTCCTCTAGAAACACCAAAGGTGAACGAGAATTATAGTTTATCACACTCCAGACCGTAAGGCCTGCGGTGGGGCCAGTGTGCCTTGGACGAATGCATTCTATGAGACAGTGCTTACCAAGTCTACATTGTAGGTGCAAACCGAACCTGCTTTCATCGCTGAAGACCATGGTGCGCTGTTATGTCTTCCAAGGGCTCCTCTGACTGCACCAGTCGATCCATGCACGTCGGTGTTGTGGTGTGACAGGTCAGAGGTGCGCGTGCCCAAAGTCCCATTGCTAGTAATGGGTTCGCAACTGTTTGTGTTGGCACATCTTGGCTCAAAAGCCCTCTTATCTGTACTGTGGCAGCTGTACCATCAGCCACTTCTGCGCTTAGAATACGACGATACTGATGGGAGTCTGTGCCGTGTGGGCATTCGGAACCTCATCTATGTGTGTGACAATATTCACATGATCACTGATAGCAGAATCGTTGCACAACTGACAGAGCACGTCCAGCTTGTGTGGCAGTTTTATGAAAGCACCATCCCACTACTCAGAAGGCCACAATTTGGCCCCTTTCTGCTCAGTTGGCTGTAGGAAGCATGAATGCATCTCTGCGTCATGGTTGCCTGCTTGCTTCACACGTTTGCACAACACTTAACCTCCTGGCTGTGAGCGTTTCCTATTAAAGGGTAGACACAGATGGAGCTCTCGTAGCTATGCCAGTACGCTCCTTGGTGTTGGACGACGCTGAACCCATTATCAGTACATCTACTATTCCCCCAGATGACATATGTCGTCATCGGATCAAAATCGACGTCATCTTTCCAGGTATACTATTTTTCTTCCAGTGGTGTACATTGTCAAAAACAGCATTTAAACTACATATCAACTATAGCAGGAAATTTTGCAAGTCATTGATGGAGTAAATTACCAGACATTCAATGAAGGCAGTGGTATTCCACCACCTGGGAAAGTAAAACCAAACAGTGTACTCATTTTTGATTATGTTGTAGTGGAAAACCATGACCCGATACACAAATATACTGGAAAAAAATGCAGCCCCAAAAAGTAACTAATGTAGATTAGTGAAATTTCGGGAATATCTTTGTCTAGGTAACATATTTAAGTGATTAACATTACGAGTTCAGGGATTAACATAAGCACGAGATAAGGCATTGTAAATGTGGAACGCTGGTATATCAATAACCGGTGTAAGCGCCAGAATGTTGAATTTAAGTATGTTAACGTGCATGCGTTAGGTTGTAGAGGTGCCGGATGTCAGTTTATGGAATAGAGTTCCTTGTCTGTTAGGTTTGGTTCGTCAATTCAGGGATGATTAGTGCTGTTTGTGGATGACGCTGGAGTTGTCATTCGATGATGTCCCATATGTACTCGATTGGAGACAGATATGGTGATCGAGAAGGCCAATGCAACGTGTCGAAACCCTGTAGGGCGTTCTGGGTTACAACAGTGGTATGTGAGTGAGCGTTATCCTGTTGGAAAACACACTCTGGAATGCTGTTCATGAATGACAGCACAACAGGTCGAATCACGAGACTGACGGACAAATTTGCAGTCAGGGTGCGTGGGATAACCACGAGAGTGCTTCTGCTATCATACGAAATTGCACCCCAGACAATAAAGCCATGTGCAGGTCCAGTGTGTGTAGCATGCAGACAGGTTGGTTGCAGGCCCTCAACTGGCTGTGATGACCACACAGCCATCGCTGGCACGGAGGCAGAACCGGCTTTCATCAGGAAACAGAATAGACCTCCATTCTGACCGCGAATGAGCTCTCGCTTGACATCACTGAAGTCGCAGATGGTGGTGGTTTGGTGTCAGTGGAATGCATGTTACAGGACGTTTGGCTCGTAGCTGTCCTTGAAGAAACTAATTTGTAACAGGTCGTTGTGTCACTGTGGAGCTAACTGCTGCTCAAATTGCTGCTGCAGATGCAGTACGATGCGCCAGAGCCATACACCGAAAACGATTCTCTTCTCTCTTGGTAGTGTTACATGGTCGTCTAGAGCGTGCACTTCTTTCGACTGCGCCTTATCGTGACCGCCGTTGCCAGCAATCATGTACAGTGGCTGCATTCCTGACAAATCTTTCTGTAGGAACACAGATGGAATATCCAGCTTCTCGTAGCCCTATTGCACGGTCTCACTCAAACTCAGTGAGATGCTGATAATGCCGTTTTTGTCGCTTTAAAGATATTCTTGACCAACATCAACGCATCACGTCCAGTCTCATAGGTAACTAACGATCATGACCGTTACAGCATGTATTTACTAGGGCCACTCTTATGCGAAATCTGAATAGACATTATCTTTACGATGTAGAAACACACTTATCAACTTCGCTTTATGTCCCACAGATCCTTCTTTGTGTTGCACATTTTTTTCCGTCGGTGTATTTTTGTTTCGGTCGTCATATGAAAGCTGATGTATTTTATTTGTAACAAACATACTAAAGGTTACCAAAGTAGTTGGTTAGAGATAATGCAAACCATATTATCACATTCAAGCCGGACAATAAGAATTTAAAACATATTTATGAAGCACTTGTAGCAACCGACATGACGTTTAATGAATTCGTTAGCATATGCGGTGACTGCTGGAATCGCACACAGTATAGCTTTCTGCTGATGTATAAAATGAGGAAACTGAACTTCCAGGAGTTCCTGCAAAAAAGGTAGTGCACCAATACGCTACGCAACTGTCTCAATATATTGTAGACTTTGGGCAAATTTGCACGTGCGCTGTACACTCGTTCTGAGATGTGGAGGACATGCATCTATATGTTGACAGAAAAATCAAGACGATCAACTCAAAATTAATGGAACTGGAAGGTCTTATCGAGACAGCAGCTAGAAATGATGAGACGTCGGAGCAGTTGAATGATAGAATTCAGCAATGTGAACTATATGTCAATCAGAACACTGAAGAGGCAACACAAAATTAACAGATATACGTGGAAGTAGTCTAAGAGTACAATCATAGACTATCATATATCACCACAAAACTGTCTTGGTATAGAGCTATTCGACGGAAATTACGATTAATTAAATTAGGGCAACTGCAAGAAAAAAATGTTCAAATGTGTGTGAAATCTTATGGGACTTAACTGCTAAGGTCATCAGTCCCTAAGCTTACACACTACGTAACCTAAATTATCCTAAGGATAAACACACACACCCATGCCCGAGGGTGGACTCGAACCTCCGCCGGGACCAGCCTCACAGTCCATGACTGCAGCACACCAGACCGCTCGGCTCATCCCACGCGCAACTGCAAGGAGAACAGTCTGTGGCACAGACGTTTAAACCAGTAACAGAAAGTCTGAAAAGGCTCTCGCAAACTATGGATGGAGTAGAAGAGCAGAAGACGAAGTAGTGGACGCACACACTATTACCATTACATTAGCGATCACCTTGACAGAGAGTTAGGCAACATGTTTGGGGTGAGCAAGGATGAGCCATATAGGTACTCACCTTACCCCGGGGGGGTGGGGGGGGGGGGTGGGGGGCAACAATTTGGATCGCGAACCGTGCCCTGGCATGAGTACCGTAGTGCACATGCTCACGCCACGCTGTCTGAGTACTGCGAACGTACCACGTTTAAATCGCAGTGCAGTCACACTGTATATGACTTGGCTTTATGTTTCACATTTTGCAATAACATAGATCACAAACAAAACAAATTTTCAGTATTATCTAATTATTTTTGGCGCGCTGAAGACATAATATAATTTTTATCTAGTAGACATACAGAAAGACACAGACAACTTACACAGCTTTTAGCACTAAGTTTGCCACATAATCGTCACTTATTTAGTTCCATAATTGGAAAAATGGCCTTTCACACACACACAGGTTGATCGAAATTTTGTAGCAATTTTACAACTTCAATAAGGAGATACGGAAATTCTATCCAGGGAAAGCAATTTACACGTCCTGGACGGTTTTAACGTAAAACGATTTGCCTTTTAAAACGGGAAGTACCTTGTAGATCAATCGCTTACATCTGCACATGCACAGGGGCGTTTAAAATGAAATGGCAAACGGTCTCGAGAACAGCAGATGCAATGATGAAATGTTCAGACCTCGCATTTTCTTTAATGCTAGTGAGCGTAGGGGATTGGACTGTGTTTGTCAGAATGTTACCCTTGTACAACATGATTTCATTTTTAAATGTCTCTCCATCAAATCATAAAGAAGTTATTTCTCACCTTGCAACGTCCTACTGCGGGCAGTGTGGCGTCAAGTCCACTTAAAATGCGAGGTCTGGAATCCATTTCGGATGTTGTAACTTCCGTTCCTGCGTTCCTTTTTCCTTCAAAAACTCAACAATAGCGAATCGAAAAATCGTTCAAGGCATGCTCGTTTACTTATCCAACATACTTCGCAGTAGTACATAAAATCTCAATACTCTTCGTTCATTTCCATCGGGAACTATTGCAACTGAACGTGGAATAAGACGTGTGACTTCAGAAGTTATACAGTTTGTACCACCAATGCCTTCACTTGCTGCATGCCTGCAAATTTAACACAAAGTGCTTCTTGATTCACAGAACAATGAATCCCGTCTGTCGATGGTTTTAATTTTTTGCGCTTTCACTGACAATTAAATCTTTGAATTCTTTCTGCATGTTATTGTAACGTTGTTTCATAGCAAATTTACAGCACTCGCCACTAATGTGACTGCATAATATAAAGTGAGAATGCTCATAACTCTTTTGTCATTCCCATTCATTTTGAAAGCTGCTGACGATAGATCGCAAGACTGCTTCTTTTTGTGAAAACAGCCACTAGACTTGTGAATGTCTTTCATACCACGAACAAATAGTGAAGGGTAAACAACACCGAAACCACATTTCTGTCGGACTGAAGACAGTTGTACCGACCAAAAAATGCCACACCGTAGTGTTAAATAAAGTGTTGTACTGCACGGGATCTCTCAAAAATGCGAAAGTATACGAAAATCTATAGTATTTGCAATATAACTTACAACTTGACTGGAATAATAACAATGTCGGTCTGCTCTACGATACGTACGCAAAATTTTTCTCTACTTACTATGAGGGCGATGAATTTTGATGTATGCTCACTCCTAAGGAGTTCAAAGAATTAATGCATGCAGTGGTGATTGCTCCAAGCAAAATGAAGCCATGTAAAGCGGAACTGTAGACATGTGTATCGAATTTGTCATTGCAAAACTTTCCTAAAGACACTGCAGAGTATGTGTCAATGCTACATGACTATCTCATAAATTACTCACCTCTTACACGAGTCGTACAATGTGTGGTATAAATGTAAAGGTATTCCACCACAATGAGATCTCAGACTGCAAATATTATTGTGGATATATGGGGGTTTCATGACGAGTGTGGACAATCTGTGTTTAAAGTTACTGCACTTACAGCATTCTCCAGTGCTGCACAAGTATTAGTGAAGTGTTACTCCATCATTGCCCCACCCAAACCGGTTACTGCAGTAGAGTATGTTAAGACTCATTGAACAATTATGTGGCTTACTTTCTATCATCATGGAAAATGGTGGGACAAGAAGGGAGCATCGTATGAAAATATTGTGACATTGTTTCGAACCTATGGCCATACAGACAGTATAGTGAAAAAGTATTGTGGCTGCATGACATCAAATAGCGTATAACGAGGAAACAAAAACTTTTGCAAGAATGCACTAATTGCGTAAAAGACATCTAGTAGTTCGAAATGATATTGTTTTTATGGTCGGCTAGCATGAATGAAATATGAGTATGAGATACTTTGGATTTGGACCTCATACATAAAGTAATGGGTGTAAGACGACATTTCCTGAATCATAGACTGGGAATCTTAGCACAAAGGAAATGTTTTAGTTATGGAGTAAACAATTTTATTTGTCAGAGAACTGGGTGTGATAGACTATATCACTATTTACACTTGATTCCTTACAAAAGTTATTTGATCACATATGAATAATTGTGTTGAGTATGGCATTCCTTCTTTGATGACGATCACGTAGAAGAGTTGTTTATTTTATTTACATATACTTTAATGAGCACTGCAAAATATTTGTGTACCAATAAGAGGAAACAATTTTCGGAGATATTCTTTACAACAGCTCACTGGCTCATCATTGTATGGATCAATTTGTTTCGCACTCCATGAATGCTTTGAAATAAAAAATTACTTAAATGACGCCTAAAAATATTAGACATAGTAGAAGACAAGAATTTTACACATTAATTGAGGAAAAAACATTTTGCTTGTTTCATATTATTTTACGAATTTATGAAAGTATCAGAGTCATGATAATTTTGTCAAGTGGGCATGAAAACAGTTTTACACCCATTGTGCTCAGTTTTGCATATGGCCCAATAAATAACATAGTTACCTAAATTTCTTTGTGCAGCATGTACAACATCCTTAGCCGAGCGGGATTAGCCGAGCGGTCTCAGGCGCTGCAGTCATGGACTGTGCGGCTGGTCCCGGCGGAGGTTCGAGTCCTCCCTCGGGCATGGGTATGTGTGTTTGTCCTTAGGATAATTTAGGTAAAAGTAGTGTGTAAGCTTAGGGACTGATGACCTTAGCAGTTAAGTCCCATAAGATTTCACACACATTTGAACATTTTTTTTTACATCCTTAACTCCTGTTTCTCGTTTTTCATAATTTCCTGTAGGTTGATAACCTTACCTGCAGAGTCATAACAAACATTTATTTTGGCACCATTGCATTTCATTTTAAATAATACAACTGAAAGCACATTTCTGTAATGCTCTGCATTTTACAATTAATGTCAAATATTTTTCACAGTTTTTTTACAAGTTTGGAGCTTTCACTATCCTCCACTTCAGTCTGAAAGTAGGTGACTGAGTTTTGTTGCTCCACTTCCTCTTTTCTCTTTCTTTTATTTCGGCTTTGTCTGAAATTATTTTCCTTTCTACTGGGCAAAACTGAAGGAACAGAGCCAGACCAAATACTGAAAAGAGAAAAAAGTTAATTGTAACAGTCATCACTGAACAAGCGTTAAAATATAGCTATTCTGTTGCTTTACAAATAAGACTTTCCCTTGGCTTAGTAAATTCTTATTTCTGAAGTCCTTCTCTACAAAAAATTTAGGAGTATACTACATCACTCCTATTTAAATGTTCCGGTCTATATTTTCTAGATATTTCCTCAAGATCTGCTCTTCTACTGCAAATAATCCTCAGTTTACATTAAAAAGCACAAAAACTAAGTTGCAAATTATAACGTTTTCAAGTATATGAAGTAAAACTAACTCAATGAGAGACACTAACCTCCAATTTATATTCATATTTCCATTTCTTTGTTCTTCAGGAATCTGTAGAATGACTTCTGATCACTTTGTTGCCCGTAATTATTGCACCCACATGTGGCGCAAAAGACACCTCTACCAGCCGTTTTAAGTTCATAAATCAACTGAAACTCTCTTTCAACGAGGCTCTCGCCTGTTTGTTTACATACTCGAGGATGTTAGTATTTTATTCCGGCCACCATGGTATGCTACAGCCGCTGTCGCTCTCCTTCCGACAGAGTTTCCTCAATACGCTGTTTGATGTGCAAATACTTGTACGTCCCCAGCTGCGTATTACGGTATTTTGACGATATTTACGTTTGGATTTGCGGATGTTGTTCTACATGTTGTGTTTTTGTTCCATTTTAGCGCTGTTGTTATAACTGCCATTTTAAACTTTTTCAGACTTCACAGCACTAGGAACTGAAAACTTGCGTGTATTGCTCAATGCATATCCCATCCCTCATCATCAACAGGTTTTGTGCTTCTAGATATTTTCTCCTTTTCAGCGTGGGGTCAATGTCCTACATCACCAAGTCATCACAAGCACATCTAAAAACAAAATAAAACCGCTGATACGCACTGTATGCAAGTATAGATTATTATTATTTTAGAAATACGTATTACTACTGTTTACGTATCTGCTCATCCGCAATCGCAACCCAGCCCTGAGAACTCAGGGCTGAAAATGGCGACATAGATCGCAATAGGAAATACTCCTCAGGGACCAGGGGTATTTCTATAAAGCAAAAGACGATGGAGTATAATTATCAGGTGTAAATATATATGCACGGATTTAGATGGATAGAGAGGATGTTAATCTCGATTGCGATTTGGATCTCCATCGGTAACCGTACATTACCTCTTATGAGCAGCTCTACATAATTCATATCTCAAGAAAATCCTATAAAGAACCATTGTTCATGTTATTTACTCGTTTTAAGAAAGAGGTTTGTGTTGGTTATGCAAATGTTCAAATGTGTGTGAATTCCTAAGGGACCAAACTGCTGAGGTCTTCGGTCGCTAGCCTTACACACTACTTAAGGAGGACTCGAACCTTCGGCGGGGGTGACCGCGCGGCTTTATGTTGGTTATTAATGGGGGGTACCGGGACTTTGTGGCCATCCTGCACAGGAAATCTTTCAGAGAGTTTTTCTTCCACAGTTTTTCCAGTTTCATTTTGACATGTATGTATTACTTCGTGTAAGTCTTGCGAGGTGCCGGGGCTAGCAGTCTATCTAACACTCAATTCTTCCAGAATCTTCATAAGGAAATGATGCTCTAAGCCCCCCTTTTCTAACTCCGACTTTTGCTGTTGTACACGGATTAAGAAACAACGCGAACTGACTCTAATCGACCCTGCAAGTGGAGTAGAAAAGAGTTTGGCACCTGTAATAATTTAATTTGATAAATAAGTTTCATTAACGTGGTAGAAAATGAAAGGGTTACTCTACCGATATACAGAATGACAGTTCTGTCCAAAATAACAATTTGATTTATTATGACTAAACTCAAAATAATAAACACAACACATGAAACATTTACAATACGTCAAATTGGATACTCAAATAAATGCTGTGAAGGTAAAGTTGTCTGTAAACTAGCTTGTGGCCGAGCGGTTCTAGGCGCCACAGTCTGGAACCGCGCGACCGCTAGGTCGCAGGCTCGAATCCTGCCTCGGGCATGGATGTGTGTGATGTCCTTAGGTTAGTTAGGTTTAAGTAGTTCTAAGTTCTAGGGGCCTGATGACCTGAGAAGTTAAGTCCCATAGTGCTCAGAGCCATTCGAAGCAACTATGTGCGCCTGCTATCTTGCACATGGGCAATCCGCTCTGCTCTTGTAGGGGTGTCAGTTCTCCAGCCACCTGACGAGCTACGAATTTGGCAATTTTCAACATTTTTTAAAGGAATTGTAGTGCTTCTTAGCAGCTAAGATTTTGACAGGGTCTTTCTTTCGACTTCTTTTTTCTGTATGTAAAATTTCATGACATGTTACGAAATGTCGGATTAGACCAACACACACACTGCTTACAGTCACAGTAACGCCCAAGTGTATTTAAGCTGAACAATGTACCTTTGATACAGCCGAGCAGAGGAGGGAAACTGTATGAACTCGCATCTAGCTTCTGTTTTGGTGGGGGTAAACTCCGACGAATGGGGTAACTTCCTGCCATTTATTCAACCATTCGAAAAAGAGAGTGTTGGTCCTGTTGTGTGTTATAGCAACCCTAGATGACAGTACTATAGTTTAACTTCTGGAGGAGGCTAAGAAGGAGCTACAATACACGTAAAGAAGATTAGTTCACATTATTAAAACCCTTTAATATTGAATTCAAATACAGAGATTTGTGAACAGGTAGAAGACGGCGCTGCAGTCTCAACGCCTATATAAGACAGTAAGTGTCTGGCGCAGTTTTTAGATCGGTTACTGCTGTTACAATGGCAGGTTATCAAGGTTTAAGTGAGTTTGAATGTGGTGTTATAATCGGTGCACGAGCGATGGGACACAGCATCTCCGATTAGCGATGGAGTGGGGATCTTCCCGTACGACCATTTCACGAGTGTACCGTGAATATCAGGAATCCGCTAAAACATCAAATCTCGGACACCGCTGCGACCGGAAAAAAATCCTACAAGAATGGGACCAGTGAGGACTGAAGAGAACCGTTCAACGTGGCAGAAGTGCAATCCTTCCGCAAATTGCTGCAGATTTCAATGCTTGGCCATCAACATGTGTCAGCGTACAAACCATTCTGCGAAACATCGTCCATAAGAGATTTCGGAGCCGAATGCTGGGCCCGTCAACACCGACATTGGACTGTTGATGACTGGAAACTTGTCGCCTGGTCGGACCAGTCTCGTTTCAAATTGTATCGTGCGGATGGACGCCTACGAGTATGGAGGCAGCCTCATGAATCCATGGATCCTACATATCAGCAGGGGACTATTCTATTCAAGTTGGTGGAGAATCTGTAATGGTGTGGGGCGTGTGCAGTTGGAATTATATGGGACCCCTGATACATCTAAATACGACTCTGACAGGTGGAACGTACGTAAGCATCCATTCATGTCCATTGTGCATTCTAACGGACTTGGATAATTCCAGCAGGACAATGCGACACCCCAAACGTCCAGAATTGCTACTGAGTGGCTCCAGGAACACTCTTCTAGGGTTAATCACCTCCACTAGTCACCAAACTCCCAAGACATTAACGTTATTGAGCATATCTGGAGTGTCTTGCAACGTGCTGTTCAGAAGAGATCTTCACCCCCTCGTACTCTTACGGATTTATGGACAGTCTTCCAGGATTCATGGTGTCAGTTCCCTCCAGCACTCCTTCAGACATTAGTCGAGTCCATGTCAGGTCGTGTTGTGGCACTCCTGCATGATGGTGGGGGCCCTAAAGGATATTAGTCAGGTGTACCAGTTTCCTTGGCTCTTCATTGTAGTTATGGTACTCTCGTAGAACACAATAACTGTTTGTTACTTCGAACAGTACTGGATGACAGTCACATTTAGCAATAAACTTAGGTACATACTTCTGACTAATAATATTGTCTCGCTGCCGGATCTGAGCTATGATGATCGTGCTGCTATCATAGTCAGCTGTCACAGAGTGGGCTGAGTGGAGCTGTACTTTGAAGTAAGTAGGCTTCCAGGAGCAGTGACGTATGGAACCCATTGAGAGAGTGTCTCCACTGATGTCTCTCATTTGTGACTATGCCTGGCTATGACTGTCTTTGGGTTGTGGTTCCATTCTGAGGTACCATCTTTAAACTGGGACCTCACTATTTGGACAACACCACATTCGTGCCCCGCGAACCTCTGTACCATCGTCGTCTAGTGCTGGGTCGCATGATGACAGCGAGGTAAGTGCGAGTGCAGACTTAGATGAGAAGACAGGGGCTCCTGATGGCAGCTCCCTGTCCACACACCAATATCCACTTTGCAAGAGACCAACAAATCAGCAGAAAAACCAGCCACAGGTGCATTCACGAACCTAGGGATGCAGACGCTGTAGTCGGGAGGGCAAGAGGCGGAACACCGGGGACGTCATGATGGCTTATGGGAGGTGCCGCTTCCACAGATATTGCCTGTGGCTGCTGGACCAGCGACTACGACAATGGCAGGGGCAATGCTATGTCACCCTCCACCAACGGGCAGAGAAGCGGAGATGACTGCTGTTGTGGACCCAAGTGATGTGCTGGATCTGTGGGCAAGAATTTTGCGGCAGGATCACTGAAATGAGAGCGCTGCAGCTGATTCGGGCGATTCTGGTGCAGCCGATGGAACCTTGAACGACATCAGACAATTGACCTAGTACTTGTGTGATGACTTATGTTCCCACCACAGTTTCTCACCTAAAACTCTGAAGGAAACCTTGACTTGTGGTTGCTGCTTCATCTGATCTGCGAATTCATAGAAAGATAGACCATTTAGCTACAAAATAGCAGGACAGCAACTAGAAGCAGTTAATTCCATAAATTATCTGGGAGTACGCATTAGGAGTGATTTAAAATGGAATGATCATATAAAGTTGATCGTCGGTAAAGCAGATGCCAGAGTGAGATTCATTGGAAGAATCCTAAGGAAATGCAATCCGAAAACAAAGGAAGTAGGTAACAGTACGCTTGTTCGCCCACTACTTGAATACTGCTCAGTAGTGTGAGGTCCGTACCAGATAGGGTAGATAGAAGAGATAGAGAAGATCCGACGGAGAGCAGTGCGCTTCGTTACAGGATCATTTAGTAATCGCGAAAGCGTTACGGAGATGATAGATAAACTCCAGTGGAAGACTCAGCAGGAGAGACGCTCAGAAGCTCGGTACGGGCTTTTGTTAAAGTTTCGAAAACATACCTCCACCGAAGAGTCAAGCAGTAATTTGCTCCCTCCTACGTATATCTCGCGAAGAGGCCATGAGAATAAAACCAGAGAGATTAGAGCCCACACAGAAGCATACCGACAATCCTTCTTTCCACGAACAATACGAGACTGGAATAGAAGGGAGAACCGATAGAGGTACTCAGGGTATCCTCCGCCACACACCGTCAGGTGGCTTGCGGAGTATGGATGTAGATGTAGATGTAGATCTGGCGGAACAAACTATTTCCAGGGAGACCACAGAAAATGCAACAGGGTACAGTGATGAGAACCACATAATAATTCTGCTGATGACTTTCCGTCACGTTGCAAGGAATGGTAGGAGCAAAGAAAAATCTTTACAGCTTGCTCCCATGTGTGAGAGGAATAGAGTTCCTCTATGCGACTTTTGAAAATCTGAACGAACCTTTCAGCTTCATCGTTAGACTGTGGGAGAAACGGAGCAGTAGTTGCCTGTTGTATAGCTTGGTCAGCACAGTATGTTGAAAATAGGCTGACATGAATTGTGGTCCGTTGTCCAAAAAAAACAAGGACCTCAGAAAGAAGTTGGAGGCAAAACACAGAGGGCAAAACTGATACATTGGCTATGGCAATGACAAATGGAAATTTACTGTACATTGTCGACGCGCATACGACCAACAACCATCACGTGTTCTAGAATGGACCCGTGAAATAAATGTGTACGCATTGCCATGGTCCGGATTCACGTGATCACTGGAAATAGTGTTGTTTTAGTGCAGACTAATGCTCGGCACAAACTGTGCAATGAGAGGTCCTTTGCTGAATTTGGGCGTCCATGGCCTGCGAGTTGCTTTGTGCGAACTATGTCCCAGTGGTCTTGTTGCACTTACGATAAAACTTCCTGTTAGAGAGAATGAAGAATTACAATACATGCGTCATCAATCTTTGTACGTAGCAGAAGAACAACTGGCTGCGCGGATAGCATGAGATGATGCGAAAAATAGCGGCACGCCATTGGGTGGGGAATTTCTTTCAAACTATGTGACCACCTATGGCACACAAACTGCAAAACTACCCAAAGAACTGGCGCGGAAGAAGTTGGTGCAGCAATACGACAAAAATCGATAGGAAAATTTCAAGATCTGGACTATCAATTTGATAACAAGGTTCCTCAGACAAATCAAACGCTGTGTCAGTATCGACCAGTAATCAAAGCAACAAGTCAGTGTTCAAACGTTGTTCAGTGGGTTTGTAAAACAGCGTTTGTACAGCAGCAGATAATAACACAGCTCGACGTTGCCATTTCGATGCGACAGGCTTGGACAGGATTGAACAAAGCCATTAAAGGCCGATGATCTGTAGTCAAATAGAACTTTCGAATGTGCAAAGATTGGTGAAACTTGGTAATACCATACACAATGGCCAGCGCCACTTTTTCACGTTGGTTATAATTTTGAAATTGCACCACGCTTTGTTGAGTGTTTTTGAGGTAGAAGCAATAGGAATATCAGATGAACGAGTTCTATGGGAGAGCACAGCTCCTATTCCGTAAGAAGATGGATCCAGAGCTGACGTAACAGGCTTACGTGGATCAAAAAGAATTAGGCACCGACGACTTAACAAGAATACTTTAACTGCCGAAATGCATCCTGACGTTCCTGGAACCACACCTTTCCTGGGAACACTTTTCCAGCACAGCTGGTTCAGCGAAGTAGCAATTTGTGCAGCATTTGCAATAAACTTAATGTAACATTTTAATTTCTCCATGATGGCCTGTAACTCCTTGATGTTATGGGTCACCAGCAAATCTTTAATTGCAGACAAGTGTGAATGAGCAGGATAAGTAACCTGTGGATTTATGACATGTCCTAAATATTCAAGTTCTTCATGGAAGAAAGAGCACCTTTCCGTCTTACACTTCAAGCCAGCCTCAGCAAGCACTTCAAATCAACGCTCTAAATTTGCTAAATGTTCAACAGATGTATGACTCGTGGCAAGTATATCAGCCAGATAGTTTGTACATGAAGAAGCTTCCGCTGTTAACTGTTCAGGAAATGTTAAAAAGTAGCAGAAGCTGAAGCACTTCTAAATGGGGGTCTTTGGAGCTGAAACTTCCTAGGTGAATATTGATCACAAAATATTGCTTAAACTGCATGTCCATTGAAATCATTCTTCAAAAACAATCTGCCCTGTCACAATTTGTCCATTAATTCCTCCGGTCATGGGAGAGGAAATGAGGCCATGACTGTTTGTGGGTAAGACGTGGCTTTCCAATCATTATGACCGAGAGGGATGTGCACTGGTGTGCATAAACGGGTTGTATCGCCTCATTATCTTTGCAGTTTTGCACTTCCTGAACAACCTGCTTACATGTAACACGGGGGACAGACCCAGCACAATAAAATCGTGGTTGTGGATTGTCCTTAATAGTAATGTGTGCCTCAAAATCTTTAGCCCTTCCTAAACCTTGTTCAAAAAGTGCACTACATTTATTGCACAAGTTAGTTTGAGGCACTGAAACGCTGTTTTGTAACACAGTGCCTTGTTTGAAAAGATTGGACAAATCAAACAAATCTAAAGCAAAAATGTTTGAACTATTTCTAGTACATGGAATGAAACATACTTTGTTACGTCACGAAAAGTTGTTGAGAAACTGCACCGCCAGGCATTGGTATTTCGCGTCCATTATAAACAGACTAAACAGAAGTATGCTTTTGTAGCCATGTGGTTCCGAACAAATCATAGGTGTCTTCAATGATATGAGAAACAGTTGCACCTGTGTCTAATTGAAATTTTACTGTCTTATTAGCCACTATAAACTGGATGGATGAGTGATAGCACATAGGAAGTTCACCAGAGCTATAAATTTCGAGATTTATGCAGGAGAAAGAGGAAGAAGATTAGTGTTTAACGTCCCATCGACAACGAGGTCACTAGAGACGGAGCAAAAGCTTGGACTGGGGAAGAATAGGGAAGGAAATCGGCAGTGCCCTTTCGCCTTTCGAATGAGCCATCCCGGCATTTACCTTAGGACATTTAGGGAAATCGTTGAAAATCTAAACCAGGATGGCCGGACGCGGGTTTGAACCATCGTCCTCCCGAATGCGAGTCCAGTATCCTAATCACTGCGCTACCTCACTCGGTCGAGTTTCGTGCAGGTGTATCACTCTTGTGGTTGAGGATGCATTAACGCACTGAATCCAACCCCTGTTTGGAGGATTGATAGTGCACAAGAAGTTTACCAGTGGCTATAAATTTCGAGTATGTATTATTCAACATCTCTGCCAGGCTCCATTATTGGATAGAATGTGTACATTATATCGTCTGTTTATCCAGAATCATACCGCTTGCGACATAGACAGAAAAACTGGTAGGCATCTGCTTTCTATTATTTAGACTGTGTTGGGAGTTTATATGCAAAGAATCAGACATAGTATTACAGTATATTGATAATTTTTACTTTATGGACCGTCTGACAGCAAATGAATGAAACACAATTATTAGTGCCATACGCGTTTCACTTTTATTTTCTGAAAGGCATCTTCAGTGGCCTGGAATATGTACGTGTTTGCTATTTACACCAATGACCATTAAAATTGCTACAGCGAGAAAAAATGCAGATGATTAACGGGTATTCATTGGACAAATATATAATACTAGAACTGACATGTGGTTACATTTTCACGCAATCTCGGTGCATAGATCCTAAGAAATCAGTACCCAGAACAACCACCTAAGGCCATAATAACGGCCTTGATACGCCTGGGCATAGAATCAAACAGAGCTTGGATGGCGTGTACAGGTACAGCTGCTCGTGCAGCTTCAACACGATACCACAGTTCATCAAGATTAGTGACTGGCGTATTGTGACGAGCCAGTTGCTCGGCCACCATTGACCAGACGATTTCAATTGGTGAGAGATCTGGAGAATGTGCTGGCCAGGGCAGCAGTTGAACATTTTCTGTATCCAGAAAGGCCTGTACAGGACCTGCAACATGCAGTCGTGAATTATCTTGTTGACATGTAGGGTTTCGCATAGATCGAATGACGGGTAAAGCCACGGGTCGTAACACATTTGAAATGTAACGTCCACTGTTCAAAGTACCGTCAGTGAGAACAAGAGGTGACCGAGACGTGTAACCAATGGCACCTCATACCATCATGTCGGGTGATACGCCAGTATGGCGATGACGAATACACGCTTCCAATGTGCGTTCACCGCGATGTCGCCAAACACAATGCGACCATCATGATGCTGTAAACAGAACTTGGATTCATCCGAAAAAATGACGTTTTGCCATTCCTGCACCCAGGTTCGTCGTTGAGTACACCATCACAGGCGTTCCTGTCTGTGATGCAGCGTCAAAGGTAACCACAGCCGTGGTCTCCGAGCTGATAGTCCGTACTGCTGCAAACGTCGTCGAACTGTTCGTGCAGATGGTTGTTGTCTTGCAAACGTCCCCACCTGTTGACTCAGGGATCGAGACGTGGCTGCACGATCCGTTACAGCCATGCGGATAAGATGCCTGTCATCTCGACTGCTAGTGATACGAGGCCGTTGGGATCCAGCTTGGCGTTCCGTATTACCCTCCTGAACCCACCGATTCCATATTCTGCTAACAGTCATTGGATATCGACCAACGCGAGCAGCAATGTCGAGATACGGGAAACCGCAGTCGCGATAGCTACTATCCGACCTTTATCAAAGTCGGAAACGTGATGGTACGCATTTCTCCTCCTTACACGAAGCATCATAACAACGTTTCACCAGGCAACGCAGGTCAACTGCTGTTTGTGTATGAAAAATCGGTTGGAAACTTTCGTGATGTCAGCACGTTGTAGGTATTTGCTACCGGCGCCAACCTTGTTTGAATGCTCTGAAAAGTTAATCGTTTGCCTATCACAGCATCTTCATGCTGTCGGTTAAATTTCGCGTCTGTAGCACGTCATCTTCGTGGTGTAGCAATTTTAATGGCCAGTAGTGTAATTTACATTTTGGTCAATGCCTCTTGGCACTAATAATTGTGTTTCATTCAGTTGCTGTCAGTCGGTCCATAAAGTTAACATTATCACTATATCGTAATATTACACGCAACTGAGGTAGTCAGTACTACGAAAGTTGAAGATGTCAATCAGACATAGTGTTTAGGATAAGAGCAGCCTATGTGATGAAATGAGATTACGCTGCAGTTGCTGGTCTGTGATACATAGCAGGGCTTACGAGCAAGCAGCTGCAATGGTGGGGACTCAGTGCTAAGTATCAATGAGACGTCTGTCTGCCCATTGCTGCAGGTGCATTCTGATGAGTCGGAAGCGCCTGTGGAGTACGTGCTGGCAGCTGTGCATATACAAGTAGCTAGCTGCCATACAATGAATGAATCGACTGTCTGTACGCACCCAGAAACCTGTTGCCCAGAGTGTTGACGGCTACCGCCCTCTGAGTAAACATAGCGGAGCCACAGGCCTCTGAGCTTCTTGACTCGGCTGGTTGCCTCTTTGTGACATGCTAGATACAGGGGTCATATGGCGAACGTTGCGGTGCTTATCATCTGTGAGGGGCATCATCTCTGAATCTCTGTGGAGCGCAATTTACGTTAACACAATGGTAATGTGAGAACACGTTCCTCACTGTTTTTAAAACATTACAAGGTGTACAACTTTTCTTCCGCCTTTTTTCCCCAAAATTTGAATCTTTAATGAAACAAACTGGATACACATATGTCATTCAAAGTATTTTCCACCGCTGGCCACTACTTTCTCCCATCTTTCGGGCAGTGTACGAATCCTGCGTCGAAAAAATTGTTCACCTTTTGAAGCGATCCACGAATCGATCCAATTTGTGACTTATTCGTGAGATTGGAAGTGTTGGTCAGCCAGGCCATGCGCCATTGATCTAAACAGGTGATAGAGGGAGCAATATCTGGAGAATACGGTGGGTGGGTTACGACTTCCCATTTTAACGTTTCCAAGTGTGTTTTGACCTCTTTTGCAACGTGGGGTCGAGTGTTGTCATGCTGCAGAATCACTTTATCGTGTCTCTCGCTGTATTGCGGCCGTTTGTCTTTTAATGCTCTGTTCAACGCATTAATTGCGTTCGATAACGAGTACTTGTGATTGTTTCACCTGGTTTTAACACCTCATAGTACAGGACGCCGAGCTGGTCCCACCAAATGCAGAGCATGATCTTGGAGCCGTGAACATTCGGTTTGGACGTCGGCGTGGAAGCGTGGCTGGGATATCCCCATGATTTTCTGCGTTTAGGGTTATCGTAACGAGGCCATTTTTCGTCCCCGGTCACAATGCGATGCAGAAATCTTTTCCGTTTTTGCTCTGAAGCAACTGTTCACAAACACACAAACGTCGTTCAACGTCTCTTGGTTTCAGCTCACACTGGACCCAAGTTCCTGCTTTCTGAATCATTCCCATAGCCTTGAGAC
Organism: Schistocerca gregaria; assembly: GCF_023897955.1. Taxonomy (NCBI): domain Eukaryota; kingdom Metazoa; phylum Arthropoda; class Insecta; order Orthoptera; family Acrididae; genus Schistocerca; species Schistocerca gregaria. The sequence goes on from NC_064931.1 coordinate 756,373,849, forward strand.
GTTTTAAAATGGCGTTCTGTATCACTCCCACTAATACTGTAATACTGCCAATTCCTCTTGAGTTTGACGCAAGTCTTCACTCAGCAATGTCTCCAATTCTGCATCTTCCAAAACTTTCTCTCTTCCACCACTATGCCGGTCTACGACGTTAAAATCACCGTTCTTTAAGCATTGAAAGCACTCACGACACGTTCTTTCACTGATAGCGTCCTTACAATACGTATTTGAGAGCATTCGATGAGACTCAGCCGCTGTTTTCTTCATATTGAAACAAAACAGTAACAACCCCTGCAAATGACGAGAATTAGGGTAGTAAACTGACATTTTCAATCAAGAAAAACTTTATGATGCAGACACAAATCTACTAATGTTTGAATGAGGTTATGTTGACCGAGGTCTAAGCTAACTGCCTGACGTCTGCAATCTGTTTCTTTTGACCGCTACTTACCGTTGTCGCCACCTGTCGGCAAACGGCGGAAGCAAAGTTGTCCACCTTATATATATGTCAGTAAATACAACATTAGGTATTTTAATACAAAGATAATGTGTGATCAGGTTCCTTACATTTTTAAAGTGGTTGTGACTGTGCATGACCACTGTACTGATGTCTGTTATGGCAGAGGCGTGCTACACATCACTTGCATTTTTTTGAATTTCCCACCATTTTCACACATCCACTCTAATGTCAAAGTGTCTGGGCAGTATGTTTGACTGTAATGTCATTTTTGACCATAAATTCTAATAATAATGATAATTGTCTGTGGCAGCAAATAAGATAACCCCCTTTTGAGTTTACCACTCCTTTCATTAATCCATAGCAATGCCGAAGTGACTGGGCAGCCATGACGTCATTTTTAAGCATTAAATTACGGTAATTAAGACATTTAACCCAATAAGATAATGCCCTGCTGTTTATATAGGTTGATTTCGATAGTATAAATTTTCAGGGATGATGAAGAAGTGTAAATGTACCAATTTGAGGTAAGGGATCTTGCTCTGAAAACGACTGAGTTGAAAGTTATAAGCAAAAATGTTCTAATACCTCTGACTGTGGACCTCTTCTGCTGAAAGCTCTTTGTTTTCCATATTTTGAGAGGAGGATTTGTGGGCCAAAACAAGAAAAAATTATGTAGTAAACATGAGCTGTGAAGTCCATACCTTAAGAGCTATGAGCACTTGTTTTGTAGAAGACATGTATTTCACAGTTGTAAAGATGAACAAGTGGTCATAGCTGGTAAGGTATGCACTTTTGAGCCTATGTTTACTAGAGATTTTTCTTATTTATAGGTATCTGAATGATTTTCATTTATAAATTTCGACTCGGTCCTTTACCCTTCTTCATCATCCCTGAAAGTTTGTAATATCATCACGGAATCACTCTGGAATCACCTAACTGGCCTAAAGGAGATGGGGAGGAGAATAGTGGCGATTTTTGATTTATAAATTATATCCATTAAGATGACTAGGCCATAGATTACATTTACATAAATATAAAATAAGAGCACAAGTGTCTGGTTTGTTTGCATAAATGTCCCAGAAAAGTGACCAGTTTGTTTACATAAGAAAAACAGTTGGCTTATTGATACACAAACCACTGAGCCCCAGTAGTCACATTTCCTGACGTTCCTTCCAATGACTCTCAGTCCGGCATCTGCCATGCTTGTGATTAGTTTTATGTGATTGTTTCACTTTAAATCGTTCTGGCCGGCCGGTGCGGCCGAGCGGTTCTAGGGGCTTCAGTCTGGAACCGCGCGACCGCTACGGTCGCAATTTCGAATCCTGCTTCGGGCATGGATGTGTGTGATGTCCTTAGGTTAGTTAGGTTTAAGTAGTTCGAAGTTCTAGGGGACTGATGACCTCAGATGTTAAGTCCCATAGTGCTCAGAGCCATTTGAACCATTTTGAAATCGTTCTGTATGCTTACTCCTGGACATTTTATGGGTGTGACTCCTTCCAATGATTTTTCTGCAATTATGTAATTAAAGTTAAAGCAATTACAGCCCTCGGTCAAAAAATTTAAGTCTTTTGACCAGGTTTCAACACTTCTATGAGTGCCTTCATGAGAAATTAAATATTGCAATTGGCCTATAACATAAGTGCAAATTTATTGGAAATTTTTTTTATATAAAAGTGTAGGTACTGACTAACAGTACAAGAAAGAAACAGTACTTACATGTCACGTATAAGATAAATATCAAGCGAGAAAGGTTTTAGTCACAAAAATTTAAAAAAGAATACATGGAGCCGGTCATTGTGGCCCAGCGGTTCTAGGCGCTTCAGTCCGGAACCGCACTGCTGCTACGGTCACAGGTTTGAATCCTGCCTCGGGCATGGATGGGTGTGATGTCTTTAGGTTAGTTAGGTTTAAGTAGTTCTAAGTATAGGGAATTGATGGTCTCAGATGTTCAATCACATACTGCTCAGAGCCATTTGAATCAAAGAATACATGGAAGGCGAGCCACTATGGGCTACTCATAAATATAAAGCCACAGGTAGCAACAGACTGAGACGCCCGCATTAGCAAGTGCGGGCAGATGAACATTACGCGAAGAGTGCCACCTAGTAGCCGTAAATAAAAGTAGGCTACCTAACATTTAAAATATAGACAGCTGAATATTAAGATGAAGAGCATTCACTGCATGAACTAACAGACAAAGTTTTACTTGACAACAGCAGACATGGTGACTCTTTGTTTATGTAAAAGCTTAGAAATACAGTTTGGAGGCTGAAAACTGATTGACAGTAGAAAAAGAAGCAGTACTTACACGTGAGGTATAAAATAAGTATTAAGCGAAAAAGCCGGGGGGCACTAATAAGACATAATTCAATTAACAACCATTTATTAACGAGAGTTTTACTATGGCTTGGTCTTTTTCCCAGTGCTGCCTTAGAGCAGCCATGCTGAGACCACACAGTACGAAAGTGCACGGTGGGATGTCAGAGCTCAGTGAGGAATCCGCAGGCTCAGGCACTGTGTGAGGGTGTTGCTGAGGCTCCGTTGCAGGAGGATAAGGCGGTTGGTGTGTCACTACAGCCCGCATGGCTGTGGAAAGCTGTTGGAGCCTCAGTGCTCTTGATGAGTGAAGTTGGGCTTACACTTGGCCCCAGTAATCCGCATGCTCCTGTTGAGGTTTTGTCAAGATAGTATGTAGGCGGAAGACCGAGCAGTCACATGAAGGACAGCCTAAATAGGTGAACTCAGTATGCAGCCAGTAAGATGTTACTTATACTGCCCAGGGGCGGTGCCACAGGGGTCCTGATCCCAAGCTGAACAGCTCGCAGAAAGGCAGATCAGATCTCCATCCTCGGAAGATAGGCCCAGCACTTATCCTCAATCACCGTTGAGACTGGCAGGAGTGCAGCTCACAGGGTTGAAGTTTACTCAACACCCATGACTGAGGACTCGTAACAGTGGACTTCAAGGTGGTGGAAGCAGTAGTCACTTCATTGTAGTCACGAGAGTATCCTACAGCCTGTAGTGCTGACCTTCGTCAGTGTCGGTGATGCTGATGGAGAGGCCTAGCTCTGAGAATGACTGAACGGAAGGCAGGGGTTATATAGCAATCAGTGATGTGGTTCCACCATATGGGTGACTGAATGTGTTCCCATTTTATGATACTGTCAGTGCTCTTGGCTGTCCTCTGTTTAACTTCAGAGCGGTCCTTTATGCACAGTTTGCATCCTGAAAGGCGTTGTCATGACATCCTCAGGTGAAGTTACCACATGTAGCCTCCTTAGAGATGGGCATTGTGTGCTTTCCGTACTGTCGTCTAGGTGCTGAATCAGGCATTTCCAACGCTCTCTTTTGCACACTGTGAGGCAACAAGCTCTCTGTCTGTTTGAACTTTGGCACACCCCAGTGTTGACATTAGTTACGCCACCGTTGCATAGCCAGCTGATATATTCCACTGAGTGCCATCCCTGCCAGTTATAAATTTTTTTTATTTCTGGACTTAACTACTATTCTGCTGTGTAACATTCCCCCATCCTTCATGAAATTCATCCCCAAATTTTTAACCTTTACTACATGTTCTGTTAATTTTATCCTTCCATGAACTACTTTTGCTATTAATTTAAAGTTAATTTCATAAGCTATAATTCTTTTAAGTTGTCACTTAGTTCCTAATCAGTTGACTACTCTTACTTCTTAGTGCTTAGACCAATAATTCGACTTTAATTACTCCGTAGCATTTTGCGTCATGTTGCTAAGTCAAGCAACAGACAGGTAACTGATGCACAGATACTTCGGGTGTTGTACCATTCTTCTAATGTAGCAAACGTAAATTACACAAACGGCGACTAGAATCGCTACAGTATTACTAGCTGAAATGCTTATGTTCATAACCTGGTTATGCTGTTTCTCGCAGTACTGTTAGATGTGTTGTAACATCTGTGCATTGTAAATCCGTCCCGTGTTACGCTATAAGATGGTCTAATGAGTGAAGAACATCCAGGTTTAAAGTACTGTTTAAAAATGTTAGGCTTTGGACTGGCAGTATCTCGAACAGCTTGTTTGGCCTAACAGCAATTCATTGTCAGACTCCTAATGGCAGCTATTACATGAAATGTTGTTCTGGCTATGTCGTAAACCATTCCATTTATTAGTCTTGCGCTATCTTTTAACTGCATGTTAGTCATACCATGTGGCTTTCCTTTTTTGTAACAATTCAAGATTATAATCTGTGGACTGTATACTGAATATTTCCAGTGTGTGCCCATTCTTCCAAAATACAGATAAGGGGTTAATACTTCGCTAAGACACTCAGCTGCTTCAGATTTCCCCAGAAAACTGCCTGTATGGCAGTCCGGACTATATAGGCTGGTCAGCATATGATACTCTCCTGTTGACAACCCCTTAACTCTTTCTAGCGCGTCAGTGTGTAAGTTTTCCTGTTTTCTAAAATTAGTAGCATTCATTAGTGCATGATTGTACCCACTTACCTACAATGATTGTTGGCATGCCGACTGAAAGAAAGGAATTTCTCATCACTTTCTCTCCCTCCTTGTGAAGTGTTGGTGCGTAACAAAATACTACCAAACACCACCATAATGTGGAGTCATTAACGTACTTAGTATAAAAGAAAAGACAAAACCCCTAAACAAATCAATACCAACTTCAGCGGTTCAGAAATATTATGTCAACATATATACAACAAACAAAAGGAAACTAAGCGTTTGGTCATAAGACGTATGGTATGTTAAATTAATCCTGAACATTTTGAACTACTGGCTTCTTCACCTTCTTAGAGTTTTTATTCCACACCACCCGTGAGGTTGGAATCTATGGCACTGTACTTTAGGGTTTGACTCGGATTATACGAATAACCTGCACATTCACATTTACTGGCAATGTCATCTCTATCACTTGATGCAGACCCAGTTATCCTGCTAAAAACTTTTTTCCCTTCCTTTTGGTGTATACAGGTTTGTGACAAAAACCTACTGACCAACTCTATATTGCGGCAGTTTCTCCGTACATTGCCCTATCTTTCCCTGCTTGAGTGCCTTTGTACTTGCTCATTTGACCCTTTGCCAAACTTCTCTCAGTCGCTTTATGAAGTTTTTTACCAATTCCGCATTAGCATCCAATTTAGATTTCAGAACATTGAAACGAGATGGCATCTTTCTAGCAAATACCACCTTGTATGATGAGATACCTGTACTAGAGTGTACTTTAGAATGTATTGAAGATGCATGCCTCAGTTATAATGCTGACTATTCATATAATAACTTAACATTTTAGAAACTGTGCGATGAACTCTTTCGGCATGACGATTTTCTCGTGGAAGGAAAGGACTAGAGCAACGTTTTCAGAGGTGAAGTGTTCCACACAACTGCTTCAAGAGGTCTGAAACAAATTTTGTATCCTGATCTGTAATTATAATATAAGGAATGCCGAGTGTCAGCATGCAATTACTAACCATCGCATCTGTGACTATGCTCGTTTGTTGGTCCAGAATCGCTGTTGTTGCTACAAACTGGGAGAAATGTTCTATTACCATTAGAATATACTTATTTCCAGGTGCTGCACTATTACAAGGTCCAAGGCATTTCAAAAGGTTTTGTCACTTCTGGCAATGTTTTTAACAGCACACACCAGTGACTAAGGTCTACTCTCAGGCACATGGAACACAGCCTTTTACATATTTTTCAACATCTTGCTTTTGGGGTGTACACCAAGCCTTTGTGGCTACTCGTCTGTCTATTGATCTACATTCCCCATGACTGGCCAACAGGTGATCATGTGCCTGTTGTATTACTTCGTTTATGACCTAGAAGTCTGACAGGTTATGTCAGCTGCTTGTGCCTTCCGCCACTTGGACAAGTTTTTGTCTAGTGCTCGCAAAGCTCCAATTTTCATGCTTAGCATGTCTGTATCACTGTGTGTCTTCTTAGGTCTATGCATCATTTCATAATTAAACTCGCCTAGCTTCAGTGTCGACGACGTTAATCAGCTGAAAGGCGTTATGAGATTAGTTGCCATAGGATCAATGGATGGGACAAGTACGTTTACTATGGTCTTGCTATCCCCTCCTTGCAATTTCGTCAACCCAGTTGTGCTTCTAGTTCACTCTGTATTTCCTTGCTAGCCTGGCTCCATTCTGTTTTATCCTGGAGTGACCCTGCCACCTGACGTTTTAAATCTTCAGCTATTTCACTCAATGTTGCTGCACACATTTCTTGTGATTGTGTAGCCTCCATTTTGACTTACGTTACAGAACAAATGGGAACTTAGTACACTGAAACACTATCAATAAGCAAAAACAACTATATTAATATATGAAAGCCCAGAGGGGCTCACTGGACTGCTGTGCTTCTTGGCCATACCTTCTACAAGTTTCACACATTACTAGTACTGCCAGTATTGCGGTAAGGGTGGTATGACCACAATTTTGATATCAAATCATCTACATCTACATGACTACTCTGCAATTCACATTTAAGTGCTTGGCAGAGGGTTCATCGAACCACAATCATACTATCTCTCTACTATTCCACTCCCGAACAGCGAGCGGGAAAAACGAACACCTGAACCTTTCTGTTCGAGCTCTGATTTCTCTTATTTTATTTTGATGATCATTCCTACCTATGTAGGTTGGGCTCAACAAAATATTTTCGCATTCGGAAGAGAAAGTTGGTGACTGAAATTTCGTAAAAAGGTCTCGCCGCGACGAAAAACGTCTATGCTGTAATGACTTCCATCCCAACTCGTGTATCATATCTGCCACACTCTCTCCCCTATAACGTGATAATACAAAACGAGCTGCCCTTTTTTGCACCCTTTCGATGTCCTCCGTCAATCCCACCTGGTAAGGATCCCACACCGCGCAGCAATATTCTAACAGAAGACGAACGAGTGTAGTGTAAGCTGTCTCTTTAGTGGACTTGTTGCATCTTCTAAGTGTCCTGCCAATGAAACGCAACCTTTGGCTCGCCTTCCCGACAATATTATCTATGTGGTCCTTCCAACTGAATTTGTTCGTAATTTTAACACCCAGGTACTTAGTTGAATTGACAGCCTTGAGAATTGTAGTATTTATCGAGTAATCGAATTCCAATGGATTTCTTTTGGAACTCATGTGGATCATCTCACACTTTTCGTTATTTAGCGTCAACTGCCACCTGACACACCATACAGCAATCTTTTCTAAATCGCTTTGCAACTGATACTGGTCTTCGGATGACCTTACTAGACGGTAAATTACAGCATCATCTGCGAACAGTCTAAGAGAACTGCTCAGATTGTCACCCAGGTCATTTATATAGATCAGGAACAGTAGAGGTCCCAGGACGCTTCCCTGGGGAACACCTGATATCACTTCAGTTTTACTCGATGATCAGTTAATAAATCAGTTAATAAATAAATAAAATTAATCAATGAATTACCCCCTCCCCCTCTCTTAAATCCCCAGCCCATCGCAGGGGCCCTCTCCCCTTTCCCTTTCGGATATCTCCAGCCTTCTCTAATCCCTCCCCCCTTTTCCCCTGGGAGATCAAACCTGTGTGCTGGACCAGGACTTGAACCTAGGTGCTTTGCCTTCAAAGTTTGGAAAGTAAAAGAATAGGTTCTGGCCCAGTTTTGTTATCAAATTAATTGAATAATTAATTAAATTGATCAATTAATTATACCCTCCCTCCCCCACCTGAAAAAATGGGGTAAAATTCAAAATCGGCAGCTAATTCAAAATTTCGTGGTAAATTCGAATTTTCGAGGTACATTCAAATGCTAATTTCATTGCATTGCAGAGGACATTGTACTACTACTACTACTACTATTACTAATAATAATAGTAATAGTTAAATATTCATTATTTATAAAAATTCAATTTACCTAACACTAGTTTGGAAGGATGCAGGGTACTCTCTTTATTTCATCATCTTTGGAATATTGACGCAGTTCAACTATGAGATCACGGTCCAAGATGGCCGACCCACAATACTGGTGTAGTCTAACTTCCTTCCTCCTATGGGTGGGAAATTCAAAATTTCGTGGGACATTCATAACCCAATGGGAAAATTCAAATTATTTCCTATGGCTGTGAACCAAGCGAGTTATGGGAGGATTATTTGCCATTGGTCGAACGGTAGGGAGTAGCTCTAGCCAGTTTCGTCAATAACTGCTGGATGTAAAGAGGATATTTCCGCTATTGGTTTAGCACTAGAGAGTTGCTCCAGCCAGTCTAACCAAAAGCCCTACGTGGGAAGGATGGGTAATAATAACAGGGCAGCAAACTGTCACTAGATTTCAGAAAAGTACCTCCAGACAACGCACAAGTAAATAACTGCTGGAAGGGATCTAGGGATGGATAATAATATTAGGACATTGGCCCATTGTCCCGCTGCTGCTATAAATTCATGCCCTCTATATACAGGAGTCATTTAGTTCAAATGGCTCTAAGCACTATGGGACTTAACATCTGAGGTCATCAGTCCCCTAGACTTAGAACTACTTAAACCTAACTACTTAAACCTAACTAACTTAAGGACATCACACACATTCATGCCCGAGGCAGGATACGAACCTGCGAGCGTAGCAGCAGCGCGGTTCCGGTCTGAAGCGCCTAGAAGCACTCGGCCACAGCGGCCGGCGAGTCATTTAGTAACACCATTGGAGAATAAAATACACTTTTACCTATTTAGCAGTCACAAGTCGCATCCTAGCCAACAAAAACATACGATATTTTTTACGAGTGTAATGCTCATTATCTTACTTGAACATGGCATCTCAAGACGAAACAACTGGTCAGTGACCTCCAGCTTAGTCAAGTGCCATCTACCGTATATATTGTGTATCTGAAGAGCCGACGAGCTGCAGCCACTCTTTAATCTGTCCGGTCGCGCCAGGCTATGCTGCGGCTTCCGGTCGGCAGAGACTTCATGCTCACCCCTGCTGCTGGCCACGGAACGGCGCGGCGTCTCTTACTCCTAGCACATTCCGAGACAAGCAAACGTGGCATGGAAGTAGAGTTCTAACTGCAGTTTTATTCTACCCTCACAAGGGATTTCAAATGGATTCCGTATTTCTGGATTTCCGGAAGGCTTTTGACACTGTACCATACAAGCGGCTTGTAGTGAAATTGCGTGCAAATGGAATATCGTCTCAGTTATATGACTGGATTCGTTATTTCCTGTCAGAGAGGTCACAGTTCGTAGTAATTGATTTAAGGTCATCGAGTAAAACAAAAGTGATTTCTGGCGTTCCCCAAGGTGGTGTTATAGGCTCTTTGCTGTTCCTTATCTATATAGACGATTTAGGAGATAATCTGAGTAACCGTCTTAAGTTGTTGGCAGATGAAGCTGTCATTTATCGACTAGTAAAGTCTTAGAAGATCAAAACAAATTGCAAAACGATTTAGAAAAGATATCTGTATGGTGCGAAAATTGGCAATTGATCCTAAACAAGGAAAAGTATGGGGTCATCCACATGAGTGCTAAAATGAATCCGTTAAACTTCGGTTACATGATAAATCAGTCAAATCTAAAGGTCTCAAATTCAACTAAATATCTAGGAATTACAAACACGAACAACTTAAATTGGAAGGAAAAGTTCAAACAAGGGCGGCACGTTTTGTATTATCGCGAAATGGGGGAGAGAGTGTCACTAAAATGATACAGGATTTGGGGTGGACATAATTAAAATAAAGGCGTTTTTCATTGCGGCGCAATCTTCTCACGTAATTTGGATCACCAGCTTTCTCATGCTATTGCGAAAATAGTTTTTTGATGCCGACCTACCCTCTGCCAGGTGAAACGATCACCAAGATAAAATAAGGGAAATCAGAGCTCGCACGAAAGGATATATGTGTTCGTTCTTTCCGCGCTCTACAAGAGATTGGAGTAATAGAGAATTGTGAAGGCGGTTCAAAAAAAAAAAAAGTGGTTCAAATGGCTCTGAGCACTATGGGACTCAACATCTGAGGTCATCAGTCCCCTAGACTTAGAACTACTTAAACCTAACTAACCTAAGGACATCACACACATCCATGCCCGAGGCAGGACTCGAACCTGCGACCATAGCAGTCACGCGGTTCCGGACTGAAGTGCCTAGAACCGCACGGCCACCACGGCCGGCGAAGGTGGTTCGATGAACCCTCTGCCAGGCACTTAAATGTGAGTTGCAGAGTATCCACGTAGATGTAGATGTAGACAGAGACATCCCACACACTCTGAATTTTTCTACGTTTACCCTTGACGACCCACACGCAATGTATCTGGTGTCAGTAGCTGGTTGATCTCCTGCGTAACCCTGGTAGGTTTCAGCAGCCGAAGGCACCTGAGTGTTGAACAGGAATGTGGACCCCAAGAGGCCCTGTTGCTGGCTTCCACGTTGGAGTCAAATATTGGCAGCACTCTCGATGTGGTGTTGTAAGAAAACAGTCAGTTCTCCATCAGTAGATGGTAGGTGGGGAGCTGCGTGAAGTTCTTCCGGTGAAGGTTATCATCTTGAGTACATCATCATACATCATCAGCCGGTTCATAGACTGTGCCGGAGCATCTAGGACATAGATTCACCACAGCAACGTAATCATGGAGGCGAGTGCTATAACTGTGAATGCCGTCGATCTCGATGATGACCTCATGACAAGAGCTGGAGAGCTGGAGCATTTAAAGGGAGCTAGCATGAGGCTATGACACAAAGCTCGGTTCGAAATAACCAAATGTGTCCTCCGTATTCTGTTACATTCACTTAGCAGGCTGTTAACTGCTGTGTGAGTCCCTCGCTATGTGCTCTTATGAAAAAGATACAGTGTCTTGTGACATGCCTTGCGAGCTAATGAATATGCTAGTCTCACTTCCTTTGGTTTCCCGTCCTCTTTTCTGTTGAATGCTTATTCCTTACTTGGCAGATAGTGTCGACGTGACCCACTTGCGACATAATGGCTCGCTTCCCAGTTCCGTGTGTCTCTCTGGCATGACTTGAATTTGCCTCAGGCAATGTGAGTGAGTTTTGATAAATATTTTTTTCTAATTTCTATCCCTTACTATTCCGTGCCATAACACAAGGTCGATACTCTGCAGAAATTCTTGCATGTGACTACAGCTTTTTAGCGTATACGACAGCATCATCTGCTAAAAGCCTGATGAAACTCTGTGTACGTGTTAAACACAATGCGCCGAGCATTTCCAGCTAAGACTGCAGTTAAACCCACTCCACATCTATTGCTAGAGAGACAATATTTTGCATTTGACACACTGGTTATTTTTTTCTTAAGACCAACGAAATAACCTTGCTTGACGGTACTGTGTCGAAAAAAAAGGTCTCTCTTGCTTCTTTAATATAACACTTGCGTAGAGACATAGGTGTTGTTTTACACACAACCTTCGATTCGACGAGTAGATGGAAAATTGGTACTGGTAAACTGCACCGTGTAAAAGTACCTTGTCAGTATTTTTAGTTTTTTTCATATAAATAACATATTACCCATGCTTTTATGGGCTTATTACTCCAGTAGACGAAATGCAGAACACCACACACAGACTGGTATTTTATTGTACACAGAGAAAGACCCCCACTGGAATATGACAACGAGCTGCTGTGAAGTGCTTCCATATCACCGTTAAAGTTGTAGTTCCATCGGTGTTTAACTCTATAAAAACAGTTGTAACGTTGCTTTGTATGCCCCTTAATGCAGTAAATGATTTCGATTCAGACCTTTTTTCGATCAGCATTCCAACATATGACTGTTTGCGGTTATTATGTCTGCAAAAGTACTACCTTTTCAACGCTTTTCTTTGTTAGTGTTAAGAATAAGGAGAAAATCTAGTAATAGGAGTGCAAGGAATTGCTATACATTTCTAGAGACCTGGTTGGTTGGTTGATTTGGGGGAGGGGCCAAACAGCGAGGTCATCGGTCCCATTAAATGAGGGAAGGATGGAAAAGGAAATCGGCCGTGCTCTTACAAAGGAATCATTCTAGTATCTGATTAAAGCGATTTAGGGAAATCGCGGAAAACCTAAATCAGGATGGCTGGACGCGGGTTTGAACCGTCGTTCAAATGGTTCAAATGGCTCTGAGCACTATGGGACTTAACATCTGAGGTCATCAGTCCCCTAGAACTTAGAACTACTTAAACCTAGCTAACCTAAGGACATCACACACATCAATGCCCGAGGCAGGATTCGAATCTGCGACCGTTGCAGTCGCGCGGTTCCGGACTGAAGCGCCTAGAACCGCTCGGCCACAATGGCCGGCCTGAACCGTCGTCCTCCCGAATGCGACTCCGATGTACTAACCACTGCGCCACCTCGCGCGGCCTCTAGACACCTGGATGTCTTGTGGGTGAAGATGTAGATACCTATAGGAGCCAAAGTGTCGAGCAGATTTAATGCATTTCCTATTAAGAGCTTATAAGATGGTTAAACTACCGTGATGTTGCTTAACATATTACTTGTTAAGAACGTATAAGGTGGTCACACGATCATGATGCCGCTTTTCGATCATTTATAGCAGTTGTCTACGCCATACACTCCAGTTTTCGTTTCTTGACTACGAAGTCCCACATTTCCAATTTTCTTTTTTTCGTATTCATATCACATTAACCATGCTATTAGGGGTTTATCACCGCAATACACTAACTACAAAACACGACACACAGATTTGCATTCTTACGTACGCACGGAGGCTACCGGCTGAAATATAACAGCAGGCTTCTGTAAAGCCCTTTGCCTCCAACTATGTATAGCTAGGTACGATTTTAAGTTAACATTTTATTTCGCAAAAGAATTATAGTTAAAAATTGTTATTCCAGTTGTTTTAAAGTCTGCAACGATTGTTATGTTGTTAGGACACAACATCTAAGCAGATGCAGATGTGAGTGAAGCTGTGGAAACAAAATTATTTTGTGTGTTTCTTAACGCAGTAAACGCTCTCTGTTCCAATATTTTCCACCAGTACCTCAACATATGACTACTCACCATTCCTATTTTCAGTATAATGCTAATATCTCTCTGTGTTTAAAGCAATATGTAAACCTTGCTTGCGCATTTGAAATAGCTTCTTGCCCCATACACGGAAATCATCATAAATAAGAGACTTTTATTAGGGATTTTGGCAGCGTACAGAATACCAAAACAAATATTCTTGTGCAAAATCTTTATCAAATTCTAAATATACATGTGCACACAGAAAATAACTCTTTTTTATGTTTGCTCTTTCTATAAAATACGTGTTATGGTTTCAACAGCTAGCTCTGTTCCATGCTGGGATTCTTGCAGGGGAGACATTAGTGTTAAAGGGGTCCACTTCTCTCCTACGCAGTCTGGTAGAATTTCTGTAGAGAATTTAAAAGTGACAACTTTCGCAAAAGAATATCCATTAAATGTAGTTATTTTATCAGTTTAAAACTCCACGAACGCCTGCGTGCATATTGTCGAATTCCAGACTATTAGATACAATGAACCACCCTTTTTAAGCTGATCCGAATGGAGCGTTAAAAGCAGATTTTTCGTGCTCCATGTAGCTTAGTAAATGTGCTCGAATCCGTCATTTTCGGCCAGAACTCCAACATGTCGCTACTTAACTTCGCTTTTAACACTAAAAGTAAACCGGCAATATCTATATTTCATGATATTGTGGAGTACAGTGTCCTGGATTGAGAAAAATGTGTTTTTCCTTCTTTAATATAACACTTCTCTATACACTTATGTTGTCGTTTGTGGAGTCTGTGTTAAGAATTTAAATGTAGTGTACAGGTGGGTAATTTAAACTCTACGTAGACAGAACATAGTTCATAAGTTTTTCTTGGTCTTCAGGGTCTGGGAGCCTTAGTTGCACACCAGTTAGTTTTTGGGTATTTGTATTACACCCATAGACAAACTGCAGAACGTTGTTAAACATCAAACAGCAGCTGTTTTGTAAGTTATGCGATAAGTGAAATCACACAAAAAAAGATTGGCATGAGCAGTAGGGCATATTGTAAATACTGTATGTTCACGACTAATACACTTAAGCAAATTTCCAGTCTCAAATGCATGATCCAATAGTTTTTTTATTTTTATTTCACACGTTTAGTTCCGGAGGACCAAACTGAGGACCTAATCTCCGTGGTCATGGAACATGTCAGTACATTCCAGAAGTTTGAACTGTTCAATTTCACTAATCATATGCCATTCAGTGAAATTAAAACGTTTTTGTTAATCGTCTGTTAGAAACTGCAAAAATTGAGTCTTACTGTGATTTAGTGTTAGTTTATTTTCTACAAGCCATAAACTTAATTCATGAACTGCAGTATTTGGAACAATGCCAACGTTGCACACAACATCCTTTACTACCAAGTTAGTGTCATCAACAAACAGAAATATTTTATTATCACTTGTAATACTAGAGGGCATATCATTTATGCAAAATAAGGAACAGGAGTGGCCCCAGCACTGATCCCTGTGGCACCCCCATCTGAGTGTATCCCACTCAGAATCCTCACCATAGCCATTCTCAGCACTGTGGATAATAACCTTTTGCTGTCTGTTGCTAAAGTAAAAGGTAAATCAACTCTGAACTACACCCCGTTTTCCATAATGGTCCAATTCTGTAGCAATATCTTGTGATCAACACCACCAAACGCCTTAGTTAAATCAAAAAAGATGCCTAGCGTCCGAAAACTTTTGTTTAATCCATCTAGTAACTCACAGAGAAAAGAGAATATAGCATTTTCAGTTGTTAAACCACTTCTGAAACCGAACTGTACATTTGATAGCAAATTATGTGAAATAAAAAGATTAATTATCCTTACATACACAGGCTTTTCAGTAACTATAGCAAACACTGATGGCATAGAAATAGGTCTAAAATTCTCTGGATTATCCTTTTCTCCCTTTTTATAAAGCAGCTTTACTACTTTTAGGGAACGGACCATTCTTAAAGGAAAAATGCTGTAGTTGTATATTGTAACCTTAAATCTGGTAATACAGTATTGTTTAGGAAAGAAAAACTTAAAAGTCTGTTGTATTCTCATGCCTGGACACGTTATAAAATTTATAAGGTGGTTACCGATAGCTTTATCAGCTGGCAGACTTGTGATTTGATTTGTAAATTTGTTATATATCGTTACAGTTGTGGCCCAACCACGTCAAACAGTTAATGCCAACTTTCTTATCGTTGTTCACAATCACACTGCAGTTTCCTTGGCAGTCTCCTCCCATGCAGAGGTCATGATTTGATATTAGATAGTCACACCTCTCCATGTTGTTAAAAATCCCGATAAATTCTTGTGTTACGTCCAAACCCAGAAGGTAATAGTCATCTATACAAAGCTGTTGCAATATCCCTCATAACTTTTCCGTTACAATATCCATTTTAAAGTCGGAAAATTCCACTTTACATGGTATAGCTACAGGATATCTATATTTCTTCAAAATGATTTACAGTCCTTCCTTGTCGGTTTCTTTCCAATATTCGTCTTGCCATCACATTGTCAGTCACATATAGGAGAAACAGTACCTTTGCCTTGACACTGGGTCTCACAGTGACGAGTTTGAAGAATTTATTACGTAGTTAAATGACCCACATGTCTCCTACTTTAACATTATGGATCATACCTTTTCTAATCGCTCCTGACAGTCCAGTTGATCACAGATTTTAACTGGCATAATGTTATCTCAAAACGGTTCTGCAATGGATGTAAGCACATTTAAATTCTTCTTGCTAAGGAGCATACCATTTTGTGTGTAATTTATGTTACTAATGACGTCTTCCTCCCTAACAGCTGAAAGATGTTTAGCTCTTCAGAAGAATTCGTACTGACACTTTCCACTATCACGGAAGATTGATCGGTTATGGGAAAAATATTCCTCTTGTCTACAGTCATAGGCTCCTCCATTATCATGAGTTTCCCATTCTTGATGAAGTAAGCTGTGAGCATATTTCTCAGGACCCGATCCCATCGCTATGTAGCACAGGTCTCGAATGGAGAGCAATGGTGTGTGTAACGTGTGATGCCAACATTACGCCAGCATGTCTCTAGTGTGACCCCAGCACAACGCTGTAGCAATACTGTCAGATCATTCAAATTCTATTCGGCAAAAAGAAAAATTAATTTGTTATACAAATACGCGAGCACTGAACTGGAATGCAGAACACACTTGTATTGCTCAAAAGCTGCGGGAGCTCCTTCTTCCTCTAAGTACACACAATGCAGAAATGACAGTTGCTGGTGCTGCTGCTGCTGCTGCTGCTGCTATGGTTAGGCAGGAACTTCTGGATGTCCTCGTCTGTAACAATAACAACAAAACATTAGCATAAACGTTATTTATTTGTCACAGCAGGGCAAAGCATCTGTAAAGTACACATACATGGAAGCAGTACAACGTTAGCACCATGCTGGAGTGCTGTGACTTGGTAGGTGTTCATTAATAGTAGCCATATTGTTATAGCAAAAAGAGTTGACACTTACTGATAGGCTTCTTCTTAGCAGCTGATCGCTGCTGCTTCTGCTAGTGCTGGCAGTGTTTTACTGAACAGACGTGCAGATGGTAAATGACAGTGCTCATGCAATCGAACTATAAAATTTAAAATTCCTCGAGGGGTGGGGACAGAGCTTGCACACCATTGGCCACTCTGAGCTTTCGGATGACTCGTAACACCATTCACCAAAGGGGCGAGCGGGAGGGGCGAATTCTGCGAGAAATGTCATTGCCCGAGCGCTGGATGCCGGCATCAGTGATTCCGGAACAAGAGCCGATGCTTGCGCCGGAACCGACATTGACCCTCTAGTCCCATCTCCAACAGAGATTTTCGATCTCCAGAACTGTCACAATACGCGAGCTTGAAACATGTCCTAAAATTCTACAACAGTCCGACGTCAGAAATATACACTATGTGATCAGAAATATCCGGACACCCACAAAAACATACGTTTTTCATATTAGGTGCATTGTGCTGCCACCTACTGCCAGGTACTCCATTTCAGCGACCTCAGTGTTCATTAGACATCGTGAGAGAGCAGAATGGGGCGCTCCACGAAACTCACGGACCTCGAACGAGGTCAAGTGCTTGGGTGTCACTTGCGTCATACGTCTGTAAGCGAGATTTCCATGCTCCTAAACATCCCAAGGTCCACTGTTTCCGATGTGATAGTGAATTGGAAATGTGAAGACACGTACATCTCAAAAGCGTACAGGCCTACCTCGTCTGTTAACTGACAGAAACCGCCGACAGTTGAAGAGAGTCGTAATGTGTAACAGGCAGACATCTATCCAGACCATCACACAGCAATTCCAAACTGCATCACGATCTGCTGCAAGTACTATGACAGTTAGGCGGGAGGTGAGAAAACTTGGATTTCACTGTCGAGCGGCTGCTCATAAGCTCAGTCCAAAACCGCGCGACTGCTACAGTCGCAGGTTCGAATCCTGCCTCTGGCATAGCTGTGTGTGATGTCCTTAGGTTAGTTAGGTTTAAGTAGTTCTAAGTTCTAGGGGACTGATGACCACAGATGTTAAGTCCCATAGTGCTCAGAGCCATTTGAACCATTTTTTGCTCATAAGCCACACATCACGCCGGTGAATGCCAAACGACGCCTCGCTTGGTGTAAGGAGCGTGAACATTGGATGATTGAACAGTGGAAAAACGTTGTGTGGAGTGACGAATCACGGTACACAATGTGACGATCCGATGGCAGAGTGTGGGTATGGCGAATGCCCGGTCAGCCTGTGTAGTGCCAACAGTAAAATTCAGAGGCGGCGGTCTTATGGTGCGATCGTGTAGTTCATGGAGGGGGCTTGCACCCCTTGTTGTTATTCTTGGCACTATCACAGCACAACCCTAGATTGATGTTTTAAGCACCATCTTGCTTCCCACTGTTGAAGAACAATTCGGGAATGGCGATTACATCTTTCAACACGATCGAGCACCTGCTCATAATGCACGGCCTGTGGCGGAGTGTTTACATGACAATAACAACCCTGTAATGCTGGCCTGCACAGAGTCCTCACATGAATCCTATACAACACCTTTGGGATGATTTGGAACGCTGACTTTGTGCCAGACCTCACCGACCGGCATCGATACCTCGCCTCAGTGCAGCTCTCCTTGAAGAATGGGCTACCATTCTCCAAGAAACCTTCCAGCACCTGACTGAATGCATGCCTACGAGAGTGGAAGCTGTCATAAAGGATAAGGATGTGCCAACACCATATTTAATTCCAGCCTTGCCGACGGAGGGCGCCACTATCATGTAAGTCATTTTCAGCCAGGTGTCCGGATACTTTTGATCACATAGTGTATGAAGGAGATGGTGTCACCTTTATACAGGCACGTTTGTACCTCGGTGGAATAAATCTAAGTATATTTTAAGATAGTAGCGCCTGAGCGTGATGCTACTTCATGGGATGTTTTCTCCCAAATATTTTCGAGAGGTAAGGAAGTAGACTGATGGGTCTTTATGTCTTCGTCAATCGCAGATACATTTTATCCCACAGAATAGTCATTATCTGTGCGTGTTTTCGCATGGTAGAACAGCTGTCAACCTTCAGAATATCGCTGAATGTGTTACCATTTGCACAACGGTGCCTGCCAACATAGGTTAAAGAAAAATATGCGGATGCCACCAAGTCCGTCTGTCCTTATCGTATTAAGTGCAGACGTGAGATATTCGGTGCTGACTCGGGGTAATCACGCCGCACAGTCCATCGCGGCCGTTCGATAGCTTTGCGGATGTAAACGACATCGACTGGCTATCAAATTAGTGTGTGTGTATTGTGTATTCTGTGTATTGAAATGAGGACCTAGAAACGACGGAGAGGCTTCGTCCCGCCTTAGCTCTCAGTGGTTCACAACCCCACAACAGGCCACAGCAGTCCACCCACCCCACCGCCGCCCCACACAGAACCCACGGTTATTGTGCGGTTCGGCCCCCTGTAGACCCTACCGGGAACATCTCACACCATACGAGTGTACCCCAGATGTTTGCGTGGTAGAGTAATTATGATGTACGTGTACGTGGAAACAGTGTTTGCATATCAGTCGCCGACATAGCGTAACTGAGGAAGAATAAGGGGAATCAGCCAAATTAGAGTGTACTTCACTGCGAAAGTACCTGCCAATGTATTCGATTTCTGTCTGGGCTCGTTGATAACATTTTGTCAGTCCTTCCAGGATTAATACCAAGATATAATAAGGCGTATCCCGCAAATACACGATTGTCTCGATGAATATTTAACTAGTAAAAACAAGTATATAATAATGAACAGCGTATGTTAAACAGAGCGAAAAAATCAGGAGTTCCAGTTCCATAGGGAATGCAGGAGAACTGTGGAGCTTGGAAGGTACTGGTGAATGTAGAGTTGTGAGGGCGGGTCGTGAATTGGGCTGGGAAACATGGTCCATATTCAAAATGGTTCAAATGGCTCTGAGCACTAGGGGACTTAACTTCTGAGGTCATCAGTCCCCTAGAACTTAGAACTACTTAAACCTAACTAACCTAAGGACAACACACACGTGTGTAAATAGTAAGGAGTAGTACTTAGGCGATTTCAAGATTGCAAGAGAAGTTGCGCGCTTCAATGAGGTACCGGTGTACTGCGACGCTGAGGGTTAGCGTTGCAGCTCCGTAATCGGTGGATCGCTGGATCGAGACCCGTTGATCTTTTTTATTTACATTTGTCTCAACACTTGTCACATTATTTCGAACGTATTACACCTGAAAGGTAATATGATGAACAGACACGTGTATTTGCATGAACATTTATTGAATTTGCAATGTTATTTGGTTTTTAGTAATTTTTATAATTACAACAAATATTATGCGTCTTTTATTTTATAGCCAAGGCAAAAACTTCATCAAACACCTTCGAACTTGTTCCTGTTTGATTGACAACGAACAAGAAATTGCTCCTTGTGAAGATGCTATTAAATACATTCAATCTACATCGCCAGTTTTCGGCACCGATATTCACGAAAATTTTGCGTTACCCATGGTTTGTATCCAGATTGTCGGTCGAAAGAGAAATTTTTCAAAATGTCAACGAACTTTGTTTTTCCTTAGAAACTCTGAATATTCCAAAAAAATGGTTCAAATGGCTCTGAGCACTATGGGACTTAACATGTTAGGTCATCAGTCCCCTAGAACTTAGAACTACTTAAACCTAACTAACCTAAGGACATCACACACATCCATGCCCGAGGCAGGATTCGAACCTGCGACCGTAGCAGTATCGCGGTTCCAGACTGAAGCCCCTAGAACCGCACGGCCACCGCGGCCGGCCTAACGTGATACATCCACGTAGCAGTTCCGCGGTTCCGGACTGCACGTCCACCGCGGCCGGCCGAAGATTCCGCTACGGCCTCGGGCATGGATGTGTGTGATGTCCTTAGGTTAGTTAGGTTTAAGTAGTTCTAAGTTCCAGAGGACTGATGACCTTAGAAGTTAAGTCTCATAGTGCTCAGAGCCATTTTTTTTGTTCCACTGCCCGCCATGTTTGTTTTTACAGTTGGTAAACAGTGAAACAGTGACAGTGACAGTGGCAGCTCAATATATAGTGTTTGATAGTGATGAAGATGAAAACGTAAGTGAAACATTCAGGCATAGAAATAACAATTTTCAAGTCGTAATTTTGGCTTAAAAATGTTCAAATGTGTGTGAAATCTTATGGGACTTAACTGCTAACGTCATCAGTCCATAAGCTTACACAAAATTTAACCTAAATTGTCCTAAGGACAAACACACACACCCATGCCAGAGGGAGGACTCGACTCTCCCGGGACCAAATTTTGGCTTAAAAAATTTACGTACTTTAAGGTGTAAGTGGTTGCAGATGACAAACTGTGGAACAAAACAATCACTGTAGAAACACAACACATCAGAAAAACCACACCATTTGGTAAAAAGGTATGAATTCATATTTTTATGTTTTTTCAAATATCTGTAACTACGATTTAAAAACTAATAGTAACATGTATACAAACAGTAAAGAACATTCTTTCTCTTTAACAGCCATAAAATAAAAGCCCACTGAAGATGCTGCAACTGCAGTGAAACATCTTTGGGTTAAAAAATAAAATCGTGTTTTGCTAAAGGCGGTCCCTATGCAGAAACATATTGTTAAAGCAAACACGGGAAAGAAAGAGCTTCAACCCCAAGATGGTAATAGATGACGTTTTAATTTCTGTTTGTGTCTGTATGAAAAATATCGTTCCACAACTTGTAATTTCGAAAACACATTACCCTCATATTTTGCCATGTTGTAACTCATTGTATTATTGAATAAAGTTATTTATACCTTATTTTAACGACGTTTGACTAGTATTTCCAAGACTGTCCCCAGTCCTTGAAACCTGTGTCTGCAGGTAGAAGTACCAGATGCAAAGCAGTTCTGTACCTCACGCGATTGAAGGTATAAGGGATTTCCGAAATCACGACAGGCATACATTTCCACGAAAACTTTATGCATTTGGTCGTTTATTTGTCGATAGTTATAATCATAATGCTTGTTGTGATAGTAAAAATTGTTGTTGTTGTTGTGGTCTTCAGTCCTGAGACTGGTTTGATGCAGCTCTCCATGCTACTCTATCCTGTGCAAGCTTCTTCATCTCCCAGTACCTACTGCAACCTACATCCTTCTGAATCTGATTAGTGTATTCATCTCTTGGTCTCCCTCTACAATTTTTACCCTCCACACTGCCCTCCAATGCTAAATTGGTGATCCCTTGATGCCTCAGAACATGTCCTACCAACCGATTCCTTCTTCTGGTCAAGTTGTGCCCCAATCCTATTCAATACTTCCTCATTAGTTATGTGATCTACCCATCTAATCTTCAGCATTCTTCTGTAGCACAACATTTCGAAAGCTTCTATTCTCTTCTTGTCCAAACTATTTATCGTCCATGTTTCACTTCCATACATGGCTACACTCCATACAAATACTTTCAGAAACGACTCCCTGACACTTAAATCTATACTCGATGTTAACAAATTTCTCTTCTTCAGAAACGCTTTCCTTGCAATTGCCAGTCTACATTTGATTTCCTCTCTACTTCGACCAACATCAGTTATTTTGCTCCCCAAATGGTAAAACTCCTTTACTACTTTAAGTGTCTCATTTCCTAATGTAATTCCCTCAGCATCACCCGATTTAATTTGACTACATTTCATTATCCTCGTTTTGCTTTTGTTGATGTTCATCTTATATCCTCCTTTCAAGACACTGTCCATTCCATTCAACTGCCCTTCCAAGTCCTTTACTGTCTCTGACAGAATTACAATGTCATCGGCGAACCTCAAAGTTTTTATTACTTCTCCATGGATTTTAATACCTACTCCGAATTTTTCTTTTGTTTTCTTTACTGCTTGCTCAATATACAGATTGAATAACATCAGGGAGAGACTACAACTCTGTCTTACTCCCTTCCCAACCACTGCTTCCCTTTCATGTCCCTCGACTCTTATAACTGCCATCTGGTTTCCGTACAAATTGTAAATAGCCTTTCGCTCCCTGTATTTTACCCCTGCCACCTTTAGAATTTGAAAGAGAGTATTGCAGCCAACATTGTCAAAAGCTTTCTCTAAGTCTACACATGCTAGAAACGTAGGTTTGCCTTTCCTTATTCTTTCTTCTAAGATAAGTCGTAAGGCCAGTATTGCCTCACGTGTTCCAGTGTTTCTACGGAATCCAAACTGATCTTCCCCGAGGTCGGCTTCTACTAGTTTTTCCATTCGTCTGTAAAGAATTCGCCTTAGTATTTTGCAGCCGTGACTGATAGTTCGGTAATTTTCACATCTGTCAACACCTACTTTCTTTGTGACTGGAATTATTATATTCTTCTGGAAGTCTGAGGGTATTTCGCATGTCTCATACATCTTGCTCACCAGATGGTAGAGTTTTGTCAGGACTGGCTCTCCCAAGGCCGTCAGTAGTTCCAATGGAATGTTGTCTACTCCGGGGGCTTTGTTTCGACTTAGGTCTTTCAGTGCTCTGTCAAACTCTTCACGCAGTATCATATCTCCCATTTCATCTTCATGTACATCCTCTTCCATTTCCATAATATTGTCCTCAAGTAAATCGCCCTTGTATAGACCCTCTGTATACTCCTTCCACCTTTCTGCTTTCCCGTCTTTGCTTAGAACTGGGTTTCCATCTGAGCTCTTGATGTTCATACAAGTGGTTCTCTTTTCTACAAAGGTCTCTTTAATTTTCCTGTAGGCAGTATCTATCTTACCCCTAGTGAGATACGCCTCTATATCCTTACATTTGTCCTCTAGCCATCCCTGCTTAGCCATTTTGCACTTCCTGTCGATCTCATTTTTGAGACGTTTGTATTCCTTTTTGCCTGCTTCATTTATTGTATTTTTATATTTTCTTCTTTAATCAATTAAATTCAATATTTCTTCTGTTACCCAAGGATTTCTACTAGCCCTCGTCTTTTTACCTACTTGATAAAAATTAGCAAAACAAAAAACCCACTGGAAATTCAATATAAGTTCATGCGAATACACGTGTCTTCTCGCGATATTAACTTTCAAATGTAATATGTATGAAATGATATGACTAGTGTTGAAAAAATATTTTAATAAATATACCAGCGGTACTTTTTTCCTTAGGTATGCTTCCCTCCCCTTATAGCCTTTCCATTCGCCCACCTCAAGTTGCCCTTTCAGGCAGGCTTCTGTGCCTTTTATCTTGGTTGTTAAATCATCATAATTCTCCTGGAAAACGGAAAAGATTAACTAACGTAAATATATCGTTTGATGTGCTAACTTCTTTATCTTTCGTTATTTATTTAAATTAAATTTCTTCTTAATTGTGAGTTATATGATAAGGTAAATATTCCACTGCGTGGATGGTTCAAATGGCTCTGAGAACTATGGGACTTAACATCTGAGGTCATCAGTTCCCTAGACTTAGAACTACTTAAACCTAACTAACTTAAGGACGTCACACACATCCAAGTCCGAGGCAGTGTTCGAACCTGCGACCGTAGCAGGCGCGTGGTTCCGGACTGGAGCGCCTAGAACCGCTCGGTCACAACGGAACTGAAAAAAAATTTATAATGCAGTAAAGTCCCTTTTGATGTTTGTATATTCTTTCAGCCTTAAAATGTAAAGTAATTTTTCCTTTTCTGAAATCCTTCCCGTCTTTCTTTGTTCTAAAAATGAAATGTATGCTTCCTTATAAATGCAAATAAATCTGATATTTTATCTAAAACCAACAGAATCGGAGGTTCTTTTATTGGCAGGAAATTTAGAGAAATAAATAAAATAAATTGCTTCTCTTTCGTTATAGCATATTTTCTTTCGACAACATGTGTCCTACTTCCTGATCGTAGAGTGTATTTGAAATACAAGTAATATCATGAATAAAAGAATTAATATTAATTATAAATTAAAAAGGAGAGTAATGAACAACCTATACACTGGTCTTAATACGTGTATCAGATGCAGGGATACCATGCTCTTGCGTAGTTGGCAAAGTTGTTTTGATAATTTCGCTTGTTCTGCAGTACACAGCGTAACGTTGTCAGTTCAAATTTAAATGCCGCTAAACTCAGTGATTCTGATGTTATCACGTAGCATACGAATTGACCCGATAACTAGATTACATTTTTTTTCTGTCTGGGGGTATCGCTTTTGGTCTGGTGCCAAAACTTCTTGTATTTTGACATACAGCGGTGCCGTCCGCAGTAGTGATGCAAGTTTATGTTGAGTCCATTTCCAGATTTCGTGCGCGTGGTTGCACGTAGACCGGCGTATCAAAGTATCCTGTTCATTACACCTATCACAGTTCGGTGAATCCGCAAGATGGATAGAGTATAACTTTGTGCGTACTGTAATCGTTTCACTGACAACTTTACACATCTCTGTCTGACGTAACGTGGTTGTTGTGAATGTTCTTCTACACCCCAGGCCAATGGACATGAGGGTATTTAGCCTGCATTCTGTCAGGAACTGAACGTTTCTTGATATGATAGTATCATCTCTTCGTATTGCACATTTTGTCTTCCTGACTTACGCAGCTGTTCTCGACTATGGGGTTTCTGAGAAAGCTGAGCTTTGAATGCATTTTCCAATACTGACGGGTGGTATTTGGCTGTCTGACTGAACTGCTTTGAGAAGTATACCTGTCAGACTTGCACAGCTGAGTTTTGACCTTTTAAGGACATTGTGTACTAGTAATGCTTCGCATTTTGCGTCAGTATCTGTTAATTTGATTCTACCTTCTTCAAACGGAATGATAGTACGCTATCTTTTACCTTTAAAATATTTCCATGGTATACGAAATACCCAGTCGCTGATAGTAGAATTTTGGCTAAGGGCGCTGGTACAGGCAAAATGAACGCTCTGTACTAAACTTTCGATAATACGAACTCATTCACGAGTTTTACTTTCTGGATCGTATCAAGATACTAGAAGATATCAGATAGATTATATAATGGTAAGACAGAGATTTAGGAACCAGGTTTTAAATTGTAAGACATTTCCAGGGGCAGATGTGGACACTGACAACAATCTATTGGTTATGAACTGTAGATTAAAGCTGAAGAAACTGCAAAAAGGTGGAAATTTAAGGAGATGGGACCTGGATAAACTGACTAAACCAAATGTTGTACAGAAATTCAGGGAGAGCATAAGAGAACAATTGACTGGAATGGGGGAAAGAAATACAGTAGAAGAAGAATGGGTAGCTTTGAGGGATGAAGTATCGAAGGCAGCAGAGGATCAAGTAGGTAAAAAGACGAGGGCTAGTAGAAATCCTTGGGTAACAGAAAAGATACTGAATTTAAATGATGAAAGGAGAAAATACAAAAATGCAGAAAATGGAGCAGGCAAAAAGGAATACAAACGTCTCAAAAATGAGATCGACAGGAAGTGCAAAATGGCTGAGCAAGGATGGCTAGAGGACAAATGTAAGGATGTAGAGGCTTATCGCACTAGGGGTAAGATAGATACTGCCTACAGGAAAATTCAAGAGACCTTTGTAGAAAAGAGAACCACTTGTATGAATATCAAGAGCTCAGATGGAAACCCAGTTCTAAGCAAAGAAGGGATAGCAGAAAGGTGGAAGGAGTATACAGAGGGTCTATACAAGGGCGATTTACTTGAGGACAATATTATGGAAATGGAAGAGGATGTACATGAAGATGAAATGGGAGATATGATACTGTGTGAAGAGTCTGACAGAGCACTGAAAGACCTAAGTCGAAACAAGGCCCCGGGAGTAGGCAACATTCCATTAGACCTACTGACAGCCTTGGGAGAGCTAGTCCTGACAAAACTCTACCATCTGGTGAGGAAAATGTATGAGACAGGCGAAATACCCTCAGACTTCAAAAAGAATATAATAATTCCAATCTCAAAGAACGCAGGTGTTGGCAGATGTGAAAATTACCGAACTATCAGTCACGGCTGCAAAATACTAAGGCGAATTCTTTACAGACGAATGGAAAAACTGGTAGAAGTCGACCTCTGGGAAGATCAGTTTGGATTCCGTAGAAATATTGGAACACGTGAGGCAATACACACCCTACGACTTATTTTAGATGCTAGATTAAGGAAAGGCAAACCTACGTTTCTAGCATGTGTAGACTTAGAGAAAGCTTTTGACAATGTTGACTGGAATACTCTCTTTCAAATTCTGAAGGTGGCAGGGGTAAAATACAGGGAGCGAAAGGCTATTTACAATTTGTACAGAAACCAGATGGCAGTTACAGGAGTCGAGGGGCAGGAAAGGGAAGCAGTAGTTGGGAAGGGAGTAAGACAGGGTTGTAGCTTCTCCCAGATTTTGTTCAATCTGTATACTGAGCAAGCAGTGAAGGAAACAAGAGAAAAATTCGGAGTAGGTATTAAAATCTATGTCAGAGACAGCAAAGGACTTGGAAGAGCAGTTGAACGGAATGGACAGTGTCTTGAAAGGAGGATATAAGATGAACATCAACAAAAGCAAAACAAGGATAATGGAATGTAGTCGAATTAAGTCGGGTGATGCTCAGGGAATTAGATTATGAAATGAGACACTTAAAGCAGTAAAGGGGTTTTGCTATTTGGAGAGCAAAATAACTGATGATGGTCGAAGTAGAGAGGATATAAAATGTAGACTGGCAACGAAAGTGTTTCCGAAGAACAGAAATTTGTTAACATCGAGTATAGATTTAAGTGTCAGGAAGTCGTTTCTGAAAGTATTTGTATGGAGTGTAGCCATGTATGGAAGTGGAACATAGACGATAAACAGTTTGGACAAGAAGAGAATAGAAGCTTTCGAAATGTGGTGCTACAGAAGAATGCTGAAGATTAGACTGGTAGATCACATAACTAATGAGGAGGTATTGAATAAAATTGGGGAGAAGAGGAGTTTGTGGCACAACTTGACAAGAAGAAGAGACCGGTTGGTAGGACAAGTTCTGAGGCATTAGGTGATCAAAAATTTAGCTTTCGAGGGCAGCGTGGAGGGTAAAAATCGTAGAGGGAGACCAAGAGATGAATACACTAAGCAGATTCAGAAGGATGTAGTTTGCAGTAAGTACTGGCAGATGAAGAAGCTTGCACAAGATAGAGTAGCATGGAGAGCTGCATCAAACCAGTCTCAGGACTGAAGACCACAACAACAACATGGAGACTTCGCTCGGAATGTAGCTCTATGCTGGCCCCAACTGTGTTCAACATCGGTCATAATAATTTCATAGAGAAAGTAGTTGAAATACGGAAAAAGCTTGCACGGAACTGGTAATTGGCCTAAGGAAAGGCTACCAGAGATCAGACGTTGAGCATATTTCAGCAATTGTGAAGAAAGTAAGCTCGAAGATGAAAAGTATGAGTGAAATCTAGAATAATTCTGCGGACAGCGTTGTTCGTATTGACCAAGCTTCTGCACAAACTAATAGTGCACAATATGAGATAAACAAGAAAAAAACAGCAGCAGTTAATTGTCTTGACCAAAATTACCAGTAGCTTTAGTTATGTGCTCAGCCATTCAGACGCGCCAGTAAATGACATTCGACTGCAATGATAGGGACAAAAAAGATATTTTAACCATAAAGATTTGCTTGGAAATCTGGCGGAAAATTTGTCGAGTGAAAGGAATCATTGTAGAATATATGGAGTTGGTTATTCTGCAAACGCTAGTGTATATGGAAGTGGCTCGTGTACAGAAATTACAACATTTCAGTAACTCATGTATTAACGGAGAGGGGCGGTTAAGCTTTGCGGAGAACAGTTGTTAAAAATCACAAGGACTCAATCACTTGTGAATTCCAATATTCTACCAGCAGTCCAAGTAACACAATTACTGTTCGTAGGGCGCTAAAATGGGGTACATCGATGGAGCAGATTCTCATAGGCCACATTGCGGTAGTCAGTGCGCCGATGTGGACATGAGGTTCTAGGCGCGTCAGTCTGGAACCGCGCCACCGCTACGGTCGTAGGTTCGAATCCTGCCTCGGGTATGGATGTGTGTGATGTCCTTAGCTTAGTTAGGTTCAAGTAGTTCTAAGTTCTAGGGGAGTGATGACCTCAGATGTTAAGTCCCGTGGTGCTCAGAGCCATTTGAACCATTTGTAGTCAGTGCAAAGCCACGCTTGAGGTGGCGTAAAGAGTGGCGCCACTGTACGGTGGATGAGTGGGAACGAGTCATTAGGAGTGACGAATCACGTTATATCCTGAGGCACTCTGAGCGAATACCTGGAGAATATAGTGCCAACAGTGAAATAGTGAGGGGATGGTGTTACTGTATATGGATGCTTTTCACGGCTAGAGGATGGTTCCCTTGATGGCCTTACGGAAACGCTAAATGTTAACTGAATCTTGCGTCGCTTCTTGGTAGAACAGCATTATAATAAATGAAAACCGCTAGTTTGCTTTTGTTCTACGGTATTACTTTTATTGTGTTAACCGGTTCTGAGTTTACAAGTTCATCATCAAACAATTCCTGACTTGTCGCCAGAGAAGTTACAATATTTGTAAACGACATTGGAAAAGAATCTAGATTTGTGTATCACTCTCCATGTTTTATACCTCCTAAAGCAGCCTTATCAAGTACTAATTTTATTGGTTTTGTTTATTAATATAAACTGTTACATAGGCGTGCTTTTCCAGTTTTGTGTTAAAGTTTTTCCTTTATGTTCTCTTTACTGTTCAACTTCTTACTTTTTACATTGTATTACGGCTACACTTTCAAAGATGTTATTTACTGTACGATTCTGCTTCAGTCTGGATGTATAACTTCTTTTCCAATGTCGTTTACAAACATTTTGACTTCTTAGGCGACAATAGGCAATAAATGTCTGAAGATGGCCTTGTAAGCCGAAAACTGGTTAACACAATAAAATACTGTAGAACAGAAGCAAACCTCCATTTTTCATTTATTAAAATGCTAAATGTGTACCTGGATGAACACATTTACAGCATCGTATACTGAGAACAGGAAAGGAACAGTTTAGAGACGTTGATTGTATCAGATCCCAGCGTCCAACATAACTACTTTGTCTGTCTTCGACTCTTGAAGCAGAATGTGCTTCCATCCCCCCACAATCAGACATCTCATTGAAAATGTTCCTAGCAGAGTTCAACGCATTGTAAAGACTAATTGTGATCACACTCCTTATTAATGTTCACTGATATTCCAAGTTGCTACTCCAGGCGGGTGTGAAGATGAATGTGCGCAACGGAAAATACTGAACGCGAAAATAAAGATTTGACCTTGTCCGACTATCCCCAGAAAGCAGATGTTAGAATCTCTTAATGGTGATATTATCTCGTCCTTCTTGCTCTTTAACATATAAACTGCAACATAAGCATAAATGAATGATTAAGGGAACTAATATATTACAAATGTTTATATTTCAATGCCCAATGGACATAAAAAGATAAAAATGAATTTTCTAACTAATACACTCCTGGAAATTGAAATAAGAACACCGTGAATTCATTGTCCCAGGAAGGGGAAACTTTATTGACACATTCCTGGGGTCAGATATATCACATGATCACACTGACAGAACCACAGGCACATAGACACAGCCAACAGAGCATGCACAATGTCGGCACTAGTACAGTTCATATCCATCTTTCGCAGCAATGCAGGCTGCTATTCTCCCATGGAGACGATCGTAGAAATGCTGGATGTAGTCCTGTGGAACGGCTTGCCATGCCATTTCCACCTGGCGCCTCAGTTGGACCAGCGTTCGTGCTGGATGTGCAGACCGCGTGAGACGAGGCTTCATCCAGTCCCAAACATGCTCAATGGGGGACAGATCCGGAGATCTTGCTGCCCAGGGTAGTTGACTTACACCTTCTAGAGCACGTTGGGTGGCACGGGATACATGCGGACGTGCATTGTCCTGTTGGAACAGCAAGTTCCCTTGCCGGTCTAGGATTGGTAGAACGATGGGTTCGATGACGGTTTGGATGTACAGTGCACTATTCAGTGTCCCCTCGACGATTACCAGAGGTGTACGGCCAGTGTAGGAGATCGCTCCCCACACCATGATGACGGGTGTTGGCCCTGTGTGCCTCGGTCGTATGCAGTCCTGATTGTGGCGCTCACCTGCACGGCGCCAAACACGCATACGACCATCATTGGCACCAAGGCAGAAGCGACTCTCATCGCTGAAGACGACACGTCTCCATTCGTCCCTCCATTCACGCCTGTCGCGACACCACTGGAGGCGGGCTGCATGATGTTGGGGCGTGAGCGGTAGACGGCCTAACGGTGTGCGGGACCGTATCCCAGCTTCATGGAGACGGTTGCGAATGGTCCTCGCCGATACCCCAGGAGCAACAGTGTCCCTAATTTGCTGGGAAGTGGCGGTGCGGTCCCCTAGGCACTGCGTAGGATCCTACGGTCTTGGCGTGCATCCGTGCGTCGCTGCGGTCCGGTCCCAGGTCGACGGGCACGTGCACCTTCCGCCGACCACTGGCGACAACATCGATGTACTGTGGAGACCTCACGCCCCACGTGTTGAGCAATTCGGCGGTACGTCCACCCGGCCTCCCGCATGCCCACTATACGCCCTAGCTCAAAGTCCGTCAACTGCACATACGGTTCACGTCCACGCTGTCGCGGCATGCTACCAGTGTTAAAGACTGCGATGGAGCTCCGTATGCCACGGCAAACTGGCTGACACTGACGGCGGCGGTGCACAAATGCTGCGCAGCTAGCGCCATTCGACGGCCAACACGGCGGTTCCTGGTGTGTCCGCTGTGCTGTGCGTGTGATCATTGCTTGTACAGCCCTCTCGCAGTGTCCGGAGCAAGTATGGTGGGTCTGACACACCGGTGTCAATGTGTTCTTTTTTCCATTTCCAGGAGTGTATGATTGATCAGTTGCCCAAATCTACCCCTTTTTATGGTTATGTTATCTAATATAAATAACACGAGATGACTGACATCACACGAAACACTAGAAGACACTTCTTTCAAAGATGATGTACAGTGGTGTGCAACCTCAGTGGAAATAAAATTTACGTGATCACAGCTGTTTAGCTTTATAGCCCTAATAAGCTGAAGAAATTAGCAATATCACCGTATGTACTGCGTATGGTGCATCTGAATGATGGTTCTCGTACACATCTGCAACGACGGAAGAACTCCAGCCACAAAATTAAAAAAAACCCTCATTCAAACACTAGGACAGCATAAGAATACTGTATTCTCGTCGCTGTGTTCTACAGATGAGAAACGCGAACTCTCAGCCACAAGGACAGAGTTCAGATAACGTCTCCACGTGAGTATAGGCAGAAGAAGTGGTCTCAATCACTGAACGCCGCATAATTAACAATGACTCCCTGCCCGGAGGTGAAGTCCAGAAACGTGTAAGTTCGCAACAGCACAGTGCCTAACCGTTCTAACTATAAAATCTCCTGAGAGCAAAGACATCAAGTCCATCTGTAGGAACAAATCTGATACTGAGCGACCGTCAAACACGGGCTCTCAAAACGGAAGATCTCTTTCTCTCCACTGCAGGCTTCCCAGCAAAGCTCTGCTCCACTCCCTCATAACTGCAGAAGGCGAATCATATTCTCGAAACCACGGAATATTCTTCCTCTCTACAGATTCTTCCGACCATATTTTAGTCTTTTGTCGTCCCGTGCGGGAAGTTTGCGACGAAATACCTATCCTCATTAATTAGGAATTCATACAATGGTACGCTTCTCAGAGTAAAAATCCTCGGAAATAAGCCAGCCTGTGTCATTTCCGAGGTAACGCTTCCTCGTTCCTCTGTGTGGCGTCCAAGAGTTTCAAGAGTCTCCGAAGTATTGTCCGGTTATCCTTCTGGCCCCGCTACAACACCGGCCGGCAGCCATTGTATTGAGCTTCTGCACTCAGGTGCCCCGACCATCCGTCTTGGCTACTTCCCGTGTTAAGCAGAGCCAACACACCTGTGCGGGCTTTTCCACCCAGGGCTTGAGTTATGCCTGCCATTTAATTTCCACTGACGTTCCAACCTCTACTAGTATAGGCAATCATTCATTATGCCATTTTGATAATAAAGACACTCTCCGGAGTCTCTGTTGAAATTATTTTCACATACTCTGATTTCAACTGCTTCCCTGATTACAGAGTCCCAAAAGTTCGAAGCTTGAGCAAGTATTTTTCTTTTATCGAATAAAATCTTATGTTTGTTTAACAAACTGTGCTCAACCACCGCTGATTTTTGTAGATACCTGTATTTCAGGTGACGCTGA
Organism: Schistocerca gregaria; assembly: GCF_023897955.1. NCBI lineage: Eukaryota > Metazoa > Arthropoda > Insecta > Orthoptera > Acrididae > Schistocerca > Schistocerca gregaria. The sequence continues at coordinate 756,406,956 of NC_064931.1, forward strand.
TGTTGCACACAGCGATCGGCAGCAGTTATTATAGACTGGCCCACATAATTTTTGCCGCACTTGCAAGGAATGCTTTAAATTCGCGGTACTCTAAGGCCGAGTCCACAGCTCGTGGTCGTGCGGTAGCGTTCTCGCTTCCCGCGCCCGGATTCCCGGGTTCGATTCCCGGCGGGGTCAGGGATTTTCTCTGCCTCGTGATGACTGGGTGTTGTGTGATGTCCTTAGGTTGGTTAGGTTTAAGTAGTTCTGAGTTCTAGGGGACTGATGACCATAGATGTTAAGTCCCATAGTGCTCAGAGCCATTTGAATCTAAGGCCGAGATTATCTTCCACGGGTCGCAACATTTCCTTAATCTTCCTGGGTGGCCGGAAGACGGGTCTGATTCCCTGCCGGCTCAGGACTCTACCGATCTTACTGGTCGTTGTACCGCAGAATGGTAGATGCGCGATGTGTTGGTCCTCTTGATCTGTTCGAACAGCGTCCTCCATTGGTTTCTTCGCCAGAGTAGATCTGATATCACGGTCAGAATACCCATTTTTTGTGAATGCCGTCGTCAGATGGTTAATCTCGGAGCCGAGATGATCCTTGTCCGAAATAGTCCTTGCTCTGTGTACCAAGGTATTCAGTATAGCTCTCTTCTAAGCTGGGTGGTGAAAACTAAGTGCGTCTAGATATAAATCTGTATATGTCTGTTTCCTTCCCATCCTTCACCACCTCCAATGTAAATCTTATGTTCTGGTGTATGCCATTCAAATGACCAACAAACTGCTGCAGTGCCTCATTGCCATGTGTCCAGATTAAAAATGTTTCGTCAACATACCTGAAGAAGTAGGATGGATGTAAGGGAGCACCGTTCAACGTTCGTCCTTCGAAATCCTCCATGAAAATGTTAGCTATGGCTTTCACCGTGACGTCATCCAGCCAACGAGAAGCCGTCCACGGCTTATAAAAGCGGAAGCCTCACCGGTCCACGACAGTTAGTTTTACCCCTGACGAAGATGACGGAGGTAGTCATCGAAAGCTAGGGATTTTATCAAAATTTGAGGCGGCAAGTAAAAACAAAAAAATAGTTCAAATGGCTCTGAGCACTATGGGACTTAACATCTGAGGTCATCAGTCACCTAGAACTTAGAACTACTTAAACCGAACTAACATAAGGACATCACATACATCCAGGCAGGATTCGAACCTGCGACCGTAGCGGTCCCGCGGTTCCAGACTGAAGTGCCTAGAACCGCTCGGCCACACATGCCGGGGAAGCGGCAAGTAAACCGAGAACTTTTTATGCAAGGACTCCGCCGCGAAAAACTTCGTAGTCATATGATACCTAATTCCGGTTGTAAATCACGGCAAAGTATGTAGGTGAGTGCTTGTAAGGTGCGAAATTATAGCCAGCTCACAATATGTGTCCGGATAGTTTAGATCACCTAGTGTGGTTTAATGGAAAATAAAAAATGTGAAGCAAATTGGTGTTTTTGACATTCTCAAATCACTGTCAATGACAAGTGACACGTTGTGGCTGGAAAAAAAAATAAAACCAAGGGGGGGATTGAATTCTGAATCTTGCAGTCTGCAATTTGACAATAACTGTGTGTTCCGTCCGACTTCCATTCATTCTTATGTAATTTATTAATAACTGGATCTTCCAAGTGAGATGACACAGTGGTTACGACACTGGTGTCGCATTAATGAGGAATGAGGTTCAAACCCTGTCCACCAGATGTTTCTAAAGGCGGCACGCTGGTATAAAAGGAGGCGATGATTATTGAATTGTCAGTAGAAACGCATTAACAGTAGAACGGCTCCGTCACGAGAGCTCAATGACTTCGAACGTGGGCTAGTAACAGGATGTCACCTGAGCAACAAATTCATTAAGGGCATTTCAGCTCTTCTAAAACTGCAGATCTCATCCACTGACCGCAAGGGACCGTCGAGCGCTGCGGAGGGTTGTTGTTAAACATCGCATGAAATCAGCGGAATCAATCCCTTGTGAGTACCAAAGTGCTGCCAGCGGTCCAGCCAGCCCAACAATTGTGCGTAGGGCGCTAAAGAGAATGGGGCACACTGGTCCTCATAAGCCACACACTGTTGTACTCAATGTAAAACGACGCTTCAGGTCTACATCTGCATCTACATCTACATAGATATCCTGTAAATCACACTTAAGTGCCTGGCAGAGGGTTTATCGAACGACCTTCACAATAATTCTCTATTATTACAGTTAGGAACAGCACGCGGAGAAAACGAACGCCTGTATTTTTCCGTAGGAGCTCTTATTTGATGATCATTTCTCCCTATGTAGGTCCGGATCAACAAAATATTGTCGCATTCGGAGGAGAAGGTTGTGATTGAAATTTCGTGAGAAGATTCCGCCGCAACCATAAACTCCTTTGTTTTAATGATGTCCACCCCAAATCATGTATCATGTCCGTGACACTCTCTCCTCTATTTTTCGATAATACAAAACGTTCTGCTCTTCTTTGAACTTTCTCTACGTACTCCGTTAATCCTATCTGGTAAGGATCCCAAACCGCACAGCGTTACTCAAAAAGAGGACGGACTAGCGTAGTATAGGCAATCTCTTTAGTAGATCTGGTACATTTTCTGAATATTTTGCCAACAAAACGGAGCCTTTGGTTTGTCTTCCCCACGACATTTTATATGAAGGTAGTGAAAAATGCTCGACAATAGTTTACTGGAAACGACTGACTCACGCTACACCCCATGTCAATCCGATGGAAGAGTTTCGGTATGGTAGATGCCTGGAGAATGCTACCTGGCATTATGTGTTGTGCCAACAGTGAAATACGGAGGAGATGAAGTTACTGCACTTTGGTGTCTTTCATGGTTGGGTTGTGGTCCCCTTACTGCATATCAGAAAACGCAAGATGCGGAAGAATGTGAATGGAGTTTACAGCATTATGTCCTGGGGAGAATAGACAAATAGTTCGAAGACGATGACTGCTTGTATCAGCATCAAAGCGCACCGTGTCGTAAAGCAACATCAGTGAGGCAATGGTTTCTGGACAATAACATTACTGAAATGGATTGACTTGCCCAGAATTCCGACCTGAATCCAATGGAACACCTTTAGGATGAGTTACAATGTCGACTTTGCTGTAGACCCCAGTGTCCATTATCATTACCTTCTCTTGTTTCGGCTCTTGAGGGAGAATGCGCTGTCATTCCTCCACAATCAGACGCCTCACCGAAAGTGTTCCCAGAAGAGTTTTCATTTGCATAAAAGCGAAGGATGGGCACACCCTGTGTTAATGTCTACTAATAGATCAGATGGTGTACCATGACCAAGATTTCCAGCTCTGTTCCGAACTATCTCTTTTGCATGTTGGAGTTGGGTCGTTGGGGTCGTTTGGGGGAGGAGACCAGACAGCGAGGTCTTCGGTCTCAGCGGAGTAGGGAAGGACGAGGAAGGAAGTCGGGCGTGCCCTTTCAAAGGAACCATCCCGGCATTTGCCTGGAGCGATTTAGGGAAATCACGGAAAACCTAAATCAGGATGGCCGGACGCGGGATTGAACCATCGTCGCATGTTGGAGTTTCTGGTTCAAATGGCTCTGAGAACTATGGGACTTAACATCTGAGGTCATCAGTCTCCTATAACTTAGAACTACTTAAACATGAGGACATCACACACATCCATGACCGAGGCAGGATTCTAACCTGCGACCGTAGCAGTCGCGCGGTTCCGGACTGAAGTGCATAGAACCGCTCGGCTACCGCGGCCGGCGGAGTTTATGGTTTCACGCCACTACTACATTCATATTTCTCTCAAGGTCCATTTACTGAAGACACTTTCTGATATCTGCTATACTTAAATCGCAATGTAGACTTTTAATCCGGATGTGCCAGTTTGATACAGTTCTCAAGTGTTTCTTTCGCGTTACTGAATGCGGCTGTCTGCCGTAAAACCCATGTCCACTTTCTTCCTGGTTTGAATAACTAGTATTGAAGAGTAAACAGAGAGAAACTCGTTGCTAAGCTCCTAAAACAGGTAAGTTCAGCAATTTCTGCTCTTCGCTTAGTTGCTAGTTCCGAAAAAAATCAAATCTTAACATATTTTGCATATTTGCACTCACGAACATTTTATGGCATAATGTTATAGAATATCCACACATTTGGAAAGAACTTGTTGACTGTACTGACGGGGAACTGTGAGAATAACTGTTATCTTCCATAAGGCACGGAATCTAACTACATATTCACAACATTTAGATTAACGAACGATGTTGGCCACAAAAACTCTATCACACTTTGAGTAGAATAGTAATGGCCGCGGGTACAACAATACCAGAAGAAAAACTTCTTTCATTACCCATCACTACAGCAAGCACTGTTTCGGAAATGCAGCCACAAAAATATTTGATAATTTTCCCAAAAACGTGGAATGTTCAAATATTCGACATGTGCCAAAGCAAATTTTAAATCCAAAGTGAAATCGCTCCTTGTGGACAACTCTTTGTAACCTATAGTCGATTTTTAATTAAAAGCTAGCAGCATGTGTAGTATAAAAGACAGAGATGTTTACGTTTTTGCTAAATTACGGTTCAGTTCCCCATCGTCGTCGACGACGACATATCAGCACATATAGAGCAGAAAATCGTATATTTTAATCACATTCAAGCGAAACATTCCTTACCTCACAACTGTAGCTCCCTTGGTTTGACTAGTGCCACTCGTGTTACAAGTAAGCTCTACTGCTGATAGGACTGTGGGCCAATGAACAACGACAGTGGCACCTGGTGGGTAGGTCAGCCATTGAGTTTGTTCAGCACATATAAAAATATTGTCGTCTTCTAAAGGCAAATGGCTCTGAGCACTATGGTACTTAACACCTGAGGTCATCAGTCCCCTAGAACTTAGAGTTACTTAAACCTAACTAACCTAAGGACATCACAAACATCCATGCCCGAGGCAGGATTCGAACCTGCGACCGTAGCGGTCGCGCGGTTCCAGGCTGAAGCGCCTACAACCGCTCGGCCACATCGGCCGGCTTCTAAAGGCAGTACCTTGTTATCGGAACTACTAACTTTTCTCGACAGGCCGGTGTGGCCGAGCGGTTCTAGGCGCTTCAGTTTGGAGCTGCGCGACCGCTATGATCGCAGGTTCGAATCCTACCTCGGACATAGATTTGTGTGATGTCCTTAGGTTAGTTAGGTTAAAGTAGATCTAAGTTCTAGGGGACTGATGACTTCAGATGATGAGTCCCATAGTGCTCCGAGCCATTTCAACCATTTCAACGAGTTTTCTCCCTGATAGTGCATTTAGCGTATGCATATATTGGTAGTACCTTGTTGCTTTCGATATGTTCTAAGAAATTTAGATGGATATCCATTTACACCTTCACGACCTTCCTTCCAACTCTCTGTATTACGATTTTTAAGAATCTATTACAATTCTGGCCACAATTCAAAACTTATCTTTTATTCGGCTTCTCAAATATGGTTCCCTCTTCGTTGGCTTCTTTCAACACCATTCCGTTATTTTTCACGTCTACCCAAGCTGTTTCGGCGCGTTTTATTCGCAACCTCATTTATTGTTCAGCACTCTGTATAAACGTTGTAGAGGTAAATGTTTTACAAACACACGTATAGTAAGCCGCGGATTCACTAATTTTTTTCTTTTATTTTATTTTTATACAGTTCGAAATTAAATTTCCATTTTGTGTTCTTCTAGTGTTGTGCAAAAGATCCGTTGCTATTCATATCTTTGGGAGTGTCTACCACAGTTATGATGTCGTCTCCGATACTTACGTAGTGTAGGTTCCTGGCAGATTAAAACTGCGACTCGAGGTGGAAATCACGCTTTGAAGAGCAATGCTGTTACCGACGTAGCTGTCCAGACATGACCCACAGCTTCACTTTCCCGCTATATGCAGCTCCATAAAGATGCTGCAAGACTAGCGATGTAAAAATACCTCATTAAAAGGTTTAACTGTGATAGGGCTGGTATTAATCGGGTTTATTGGGTTGATTAAAATGCAGCAACGCGCAAGACCAATGTGTCGTGTGGATGGCGAAACAACCCGATAGGCGGAAGCGCTCGTCGATGGAAATACGAGGGTTGTCCAGAAAGCAATGCACCGCATTTTTTCTTCAACAATTCTTTATTGAACATAATGAGACTTACACACACGAAAGAAAGGTGTTTTATCGACACACTCTATTTTTCCACGTAATCTCCATCCCGTTCTATGGCCTACCTACAAGAAATAGTGTAAAATATTAAAAGAAAGTAATTCAGACATCTAAGCAAATGCACTACGAGAAGAAGATAGCAATGTCAGGGAACAAAATAAAAACAATATGGGATATAGTGAAAGAGGAGACTGGCAGAACCAGAAATTAACAGGAGCAAATAGCATTAAGGGTGGATGACGCATAAGTAACCGATGGGCATAGTGTGGCAAATCTATTTAACAAGTACTTTATATCCGTTACTGATAGACTGGGATTGTCAGGATCAGTAAATAATGCCCTTGGATATCTGAAACTAGCTTTTACAAATAGCTTCAGGTACATGAATATGTCACTCATTTCACCAAAAGAAATAACTTACACAATAAAATCTTTAAAAACAAAGCATTCTGGTGGTTACGATGAAATATCAACAAAGTTAATTACGGCATGTTCTTGTGAGTTTAGTACAATTCTAAGTTACTCGTGTAACCAGTCAATTATAACTGGTACATTTCCTGACATTCTAAAATATGCAGATGTTAAGCCTCTATTCAAGAAAGGGGATAAAGAGATACTAGCAAACTACAGACCGGTTTCACTTTTGCCAGCATTCTCAAAAATTTTAGAAAAAGTAATGTACAGGCAGCTTCTCAACCATCTGACCACAAATAACATATTATCAAGAACACAGTTTGAATTTCTGAAGGGTTCTGATATCGAGAAGGCTATTTACACCTACAGTGAAAATGTACTTAATTCATTAAATAACAAATTACAAGCAGTAGGTATTTTCTGTGATTTTTCAAAGGCATTTGATTCTGTGAACCACAACATCCTTTTAAATAAATTAGAACTGTGTGGTGTCACGGGCAGTGCTGCAAAATGGTTCAAGTCATACCTCGCTAACAGGAAACAAAGGGTGTCAGTGCAAGGGACTAGTGAATTAAGTCATCAGTCATCATCAGAATGGGAAGAAATTACATGTGGTGTCCCACAAGGATCCATCTTAGGACCATTGCGTTTTCTTGTGTACTTTAATGATCTCTCATCAGTTACAGTCCCAGAAGCGGAGTTCGTTTTGTTTGCAGATGACACAAGTATTGCAATAAATAGTATGTCGAGTGTAATTCTAGAAAGATCTGCTAATGATATTTTCATGGATACTAATAAATGGTTCAAAGCCAACTCACTGACATTAAACTTCGAAAAAACTCACTACGTGCAATTCAGAGCCTGTAAGAGGTTTCCACCCAGCATATGCATAAAGTATGAAGAAGAGCAGATAGAAGAGGTTGACAGTCTTAAATTCGTGCGATTACAACTTGATAATAAATTCAGTTGGAGGAGCATACCACACAACTGCAGAAACGCCTTAACAAATCTGTTTTTATAGGTGAAATAAAAATGAAAAAGCTTGCATACTTTGCCTACTTTCATTCCATAATGTCATCTGGTATAAAATTTTGAGGTAACTCTTCAAGTCAAACAAAAGTTTTCAGAGTCCAAAAGCGTGTAATACGTATTATTTGTGGAGTAAATAAACGGACGTCCTGTAGAAACTTTTTCAAAGAAATGGATATACTAACTTCTGCCTCTCAGTATATTTACTCCTTAATGAAATCTCTTTTTCTAACAAACAGCTCAGTTCATACATACTATACCAGGAACAAAAATGATCTGCACAAGGACTTAAAAGCACTTACTTAAGTTAAAAAAGGGGTCTACTACTCAGGAACTCTCATCTTCAATAATTTGCCAGTAAACATAAAAAATAGTTACAAATAAAGATCAATTTAAAAGGAGCCTGAAAGACTTACTAGTGGCCAACTCCTTCTACTCCATTGACGAATTTTTTAATAGAAACAAATGATACATTGTATTTACTCATACTATTAGTATTGTTATTTCCGCTTAAAAGTATTGTATATACTCATGCTACACTCCTGGAAATTGAAATAAGAACACCGTGAATTCATTGTCCCAGGAAGGGGAAACTTTATTGACACATTCCTGGGGTCAGATACATCACATGATCACACTGACAGAACCACAGGCACATAGACACAGGCAACAGAGCATGCACAATGTCGGCACTAGTACAGTGTGTTTCCACCTTTCGCAGCAATGCAGGCTGCTATTCTCCCATGGAGACGATCGTAGAGATGCTGGATGTAGTCCTGTGGAACGGCTTGCCATGCCATTTCCACCTGGCGCCTCAGTTGGACCAGCGTTCGTGCTGGACGTGCAGACCGCGTGAGACGACGCTTCATCCAGTCCCAAACATGCTCAATGGGGGACAGATCCGGAGATCTTGCTGCCCAGGGTAGTTGACTTACACCTTCTAGAGCACGTTGGGTGGCACGGGATACATGCGGACGTGCATTGTCCTGTTGGAACAGCAAGTTCCCTTGCCGGTCTAGGAATGGTAGAACGATGGGTTCGATGACGGTTTGGATGTACTGTGCTCTATTCAGTGTCCCCTCGACGATCACCAGAGGTGTACGGCCAGTGTAGGAGATCGCTCCCCACATCATGATGCCGGGTGTTGGCCCTGTGTGCCTCGGTCGTATGCAGTCCTGATTGTGGCGCTCACCTGCACGGCGCCAAACACGCATACGACCATCATTGGCACCAAGGCAGAAGCGACTCTCATCGCTGAAGACGACTCGTCTCCATTCGTCCCTCCATTCACGCCTGTCGCGACACCACTGGAGGCGGGCTGCACGATGTTGGGGCGTGAGCGGAAGACGGCCTAACGGTGTGCGGGACCGTAGCCCAGCTTCATGGAGACGGTTGCGAATGGTCCTCGCCGATACCCCAGGAGCAACAGTGTCCCTAATTTACTGGGAAGTGGCGGTGCGGTCCCCTAGGCACTGCGTAGGATCCTACGGTCTTGGCGTGCATCCGTGCGTCGCTGCGGTCCGGTCCCGGGTCGACGGGAACGTGCACCTTCCGCCGACCACTGGCGACAACATCGATGTACTGTGGAGACCTCACGCCCCACATGTTGAGCATGCCCACTATACGCCCTCGCTCAAAGTCCGTCAACTGCACATACGGTTCACGTCCACGCTGTCGCGGCATGCTACCAGTGTTAAAGACTGCGATGGAGCTCCGTATGCCACGGCAAACTGGCTGACACTGACGGCGGCGGTGCACAAATGCTGCGCAGCTAGCGCCATTCGACGGCCAACACCGCGGTTCCTGGTGTGTCCGCTGTGCCGTGCGTGTGATCATTGCTTGTACAGCCCCCTCGCAGTGTCCGAAGCAAGTATGGTGGGTCTGACACACCGGTGTCAATGTGTTCTTTTTTCCATGTCCAGGAGTGTATTAGTATTGCTATTTCAGCTTAAAAAAATTGACATGTTCCATATCCACGAGGATCTCCTCAACACGGATCTATGGAATGAAAAACGAATCTAATCTAATTTAAACCTCCAGCGCGAAACAAGTGCGTGTATGCCCTGTCGGTACCAATGCTTGTCTGGTGGCGGAGCCAGTGCTTCATTGTGTGAATCATCTCCTCATCGTCCTCAAGATGTCGTTCACGAATGGCATCCTTTAATGGCCCAAACAGGTGGAAATCCGAGAGGTATAGGTCAGGGCTGTAGGGTGATGGCCATGGACGTTCTCCCCGACCGCTGCAGATGGTGGAGCTCCGCCGACTGCCTTCTGATGACCTCACCCCCAGTGCCCAGCGACTAACCGTACCTCTGTCGACAGCAGATACTCCATAGACTTTGCACAAGCGTTTGTGAATATTCACCGTAGTTTCTTTCTCTGCACTGAGAAATTCAATGGAAAATGGAAATGAGCGTTTGGCGTCATTGGCCGGAAGGCCCCTTACGGGGCAGGTCCGGCCGCTATGGTGCAGGTCTTATTACATTCGACGCCACTTTGGGCGCCCTGCGCTCCGGATGGGGATGCAATGATGATGAAGCCAACCCAACATCCAGTCTCTGAGCGGATAAAATCCCCGTTGCGTTTGGTCTGGGTGGACGTCACAAGACATCCGTTCAAATTAATCGTTGGTTGCTTGACTCAGTTTTTTTTATTACAGAGAGCACGCAGCCCTTTGACTGAACACGCGGAGCTACAGTGCAAGCTACCACTCAGCTATAGGAGTGGACAGTGAAAAACTCAATGACGGCACGATGCTTGTAACGTACGTCACCTACTGACACCATTTTGAAACTGTCTTGCAGCTACGCTATTTGTCGGAGGTGACGGAAACTTGGTGCACTCACTCAGGAGACTTCAAGTAATACATACGCAACGTTTCGCATTCGTAGCATTGTTTTCGGCTGAGAAAAAAAAATGCGATGGATTACTTTCTGGGCAACTTCCGTACAAAGGGTGTTCAGTAAGTAATGTAACACATTTTCTTCTGAAATGAGGCTGGTTTTTAATCAGAATTGCAGTACATCATACTATTCCCCACTCTGTTTTTCAATATAATCTCCGCTCAATGAGAGGGCCTTACGTCACCTTACTGGGAGGGCCTGCGTGGTACCAACCTACTGGTCGAAGTCGGAGCCAACTTTTTGCTGCATCAATAACTCCTCATCGTCCCCCTACTGCTTCCCGCGGAGTGCATCCTTCATTGGGACAAACATATGGAAGTCTGAAGGCGCGAGATCCGGACTGCATGGTGGACGAGGAAGAACGGTCCAATGAAATTTCGTGAGCTCCTGTCGTGTGTGCAGACTTGTGTAAGGCCTTGCGTTGTCATGGAGAAGGAGAAGTTCGTTTGTATTTTTGTGACGACGAACACGGTAAGTCGTTTCTTCAGTGTCGTTAGGGTAGCACAATACACTTTAGAGTTGATCGTTGCACCATGGGGGAGGACATCAAATAGAATAACTCCTCCATAGTCCCAGAAGACCGTCGCCATACCTTCACCGGCTGAAGGTGCGGCTCTGAAATTTCCTTCAAAGGAGAAGTGATATCGCGCCACTCCATGGGTTGTTGTTTTGTTTCCTCTTCGAAGTGAAGAACCCAAGTTTCATCGCCTGTGACGATGTTCGACGAAAAATTTTCACGATGAGCCTCGTAACGCTCAAGCAATTCCGCAAAGATGGTCCGTCGTTACTCTTTACGGTTTTCTGTTAGGCGGGGAGGAACCCAGGGGGCTCATACCTTCGAGAACCCCAACTGGTGGATGAGTGTGTCAGCACTACCAACGTAGGCGTCCAGTTGTGGAGCGACATGGTTGATTACGACCCGTCGAACACGTCGAATGAAAGTCCGCACGTTGCACACGTTGCAGGAGTCACCGCTGTGTGGAAGAAAGGATACTGCAGAGACATGGCTTTGCCACAACCTTGGGGATGTTTCCAGAGTCTCATCCTTTCTTCCAGGAGTGCTAGTTCTGCAAGTTTCGCAGGAGAGCTTCTGTGAAGTTTGGAACGCAGGAGACGAGGTACTGGCGGAAGTAAAGCTGTGAGTGCAGGTCGCTGGTCGTGGTTGGGTAGCTCAGATGGTAGAGCACTTGCCCGCGAAAGGCAAAGGTCCTGAGTATGAGTCTCGATCCGGCACACAGTTTTAATCGGCCAGGAAGTGTCATATCAGCGCACACTTCCCTGCAGAGTGAAAAATTTCATTCAGGCGTTGCATTATTTATTGAACGTCCCTCGTACAATACATGAGCTAAGACGGGCCTGGTAGTAGAACATTTAATCAACTGACGATCTGATTTGATTATAGCTGATTTATACAAATTCGTCGCATCATCTGTCGCCTCCATAGCTATCAAGGCTTCGATAACGATGCGGTCTCGTGGCAGTTTATGGAATCTGTATGAAACACGAACTGCGGATGGAACTCAGGTGTAAATTTCGACCAAAATGCATTACAATGCGGTTCTAGGAGCTTCAGTCCGGAACCGCGCTGGTGATACGTCGCAGGTTCGAATCGTGCCTCGGGCATGGATGTGTGTGATGTCCTTAGGTTAGTCAGGTTTAAGTAGCTCTAAGTCTAGGGTACTGATGACCTCAGATTTTAAGTCCCATAGTGCTCAGAGCCATTTTAACCATCTGCGTTATAATGCCTTGGCGTCGCAACTGCATTAGCATCTCAATTAATGTACCAGCGTACGACAAGAAAGAAACAAAGACAGTCGAAAAGTAGAACCATCATTGATTGCAATGCCAGGATAGTGAATGCAACGGGTGTACCGCTTTCACTGTTAGAATGCAAAAACTGCCGAGATGTCTTCCAGACAGTGCGCACTCATTATGAGCCACTATGTTGCATTTAGTAGGAGAAGGCGTTCTGGACCCTGGATTCAAAAGGAAAAATCAAGAAATCACATCCGCTTGAAAAAACTGTTGACCGTCGGACGAGTATTGCGAGCTACTGTGTGGTTAATCTCACAATAAGACACGCTCAGTCCTGTATTTTACTGAAGTACTCGTTCTCGAGAGGGAAAGAAATCTGTCAAATATCGTAAATATTGCCGACGTTACCGAGGCGACCGGCAATGAAAATTTCTTCCCTGATGTAACATAAATATGCTGACAGTAGGAACGTTTTAGATCAACTATATCTGCACTTCGCTAGCACAGGTTATGCAGACACAGCATAGACTTACTGATAACAGGCGTTATGGCTGTAGTACTTCATGATCTTAACCGTGTAGCCAGTAAAATAATTAAATCCCTGCAGAGTAGCGCTGTTCCCAATGCAGTATTGGATGCGAAGAGAAAAGAGAGATACAGTACAGATTCTGTACCATAAAGATAACATGTAGTTGAACTTCATACCTTTCTCCATGGGAAGTCTAAACGTTGACCGTTCAGCTACAAAGGCCACCAACGGAACGTTGTCCATTTAGTTACTGTGCCCTACAACTATGGATAATAATAGCGTAGCCTATTTGCAGAAAAGTATTTTTAACTCGGTCTAGGTGACTGGCAGCACCAGCCTCGCATAATTTTGTAAGTAATATTTCCTTTTCCGTGCGTTTTCAGTTTTAATGGGAAAACTAACGTACTGCAGCTCATTAACTTCAATGCTCATTAACTTTAGGTGCAATTTCAAACTTCCATTTAGGAAGCGATGAGCTGCTGTAGGAATATGTTTTGGTAGGTTCTTTTTTAGTTCTTTTAAACTTTTAAAGGGCAAGGGAAGATATACTGTTAGAAATAATTGTTTGTCAGAATATAGAATATGTACTGTGATACCACATTGCAACCATGTAACAGAAACTGAAGGGGGCTTTCCGGTTACTAAAGCCTGTGTCTGGCGCTATACCGAAATTAGAGGCAGATAATGCCATTTTTATCGGACTTGGACTTTACACATGGAGTCAGCGCTAAAGACAAGTAAATTATTTTTCTTAGAAGACCATTAGGCTATAACGGCTGAAGGAATTTACGAGCAAAAGGATCCGTGCTGGAGCGCACCATCTTGCCCCATGGTAAAATACAGTAGTTGTGTAAGTGATGAAATCCGAGCTATGGGCTACATCCAACGCCAAGTTCAACTTGTTTCCGGAATTATTGTGACTAATGTAGTGGAATTTCGCATTGATGTTGATTTTCTTCATAAAATTATCTGTGGATTGCTGTTAGTTACGTACCTCCTTGGAGCTGCTGGAAAGGACTGTGCACTAAGCAGCTACTGTAAACTTTGGCACCAAGACTATAGAAGCATCGCCATCATCACTGGCAACAGAATGCAACTGGACCGCCCATGGTGTGATTTAAGAGGAAGTACGAAACAGACTGAGGACAGGAAAATTGGCGGCACTGCAATGGAAACGCAGTTGAAATTGTAATCGACCAAATATACAAGATCCAACATAAAATACCTTTCTTTTGTCGGATCAGGACTTCATCTAATGGCTGTACGTATACCGTAAACAGGCTCAATAACTCTGTATGTTTGTTTGAAAGATCAAATGATTTTTCCGATCAGTCTCTGAGGAAGCACTATTATCTTTTATTTGAGCAGTGATATCTTCTTCATCAAGAGTAAAACTGTTGACTGGAATAAAGGAGACGATTCATATAAATAACAGTTTCGGAATTAAACTAAGTACTTTATAAATTATAAATGTCAATACTGAGCTTGAAATGTAGAATATAAACTACAGAAATAATCTTTCTTGCATGATGTTATACTTTACACAGTCCATCCAGCTGCACTACTTAAAGTTGTTGTTAACTGGTTTGAAATTAGACTTTAGTTTTAAACCAGCCTTATTGGACTGTTTTAAACCACCGGCACATCTCTGTCCAACAAGATAACAAATTCTAAACGATTTTTTTCAGTACAGACCATAATGGCTCGACGGTATTGAAATATTACGATTTTGGAAACTGTGAATTCAGTCTCAGTTTGCTCGAAACGACATTGGTCATTTACAGCAGAGAGGCTATATGTATTATCATCTTGGAGAACATAGATCCTTACCAGGAACAAACCCCATGTAATTTAGTAAATGTTGTCACCTAAAATGGTTTCGTAGACGTTACTAGTTCACTCTCCTTGTGTGACCACAGGCGCCGTGGAAGCTTGGATTAGATATCAAACATCCACCATACTTCACAAATGAAATAAATCAGTCTGGGCTCTGCCCTTCCCTGGCGCTCCCCAACGGTGAAGAACAGTGAAAAATAGACTTGTCAGAATACACTAAAAATTTCATAATAATCAGTAAGTCTGGTTGTGTGTTCTTTGTAGCACTATGCGAACTGCCTCTTCTTTGCATTCGCCAAGGTTACATGAGCAGCTGTGTTTTACCATTTTCCGTCACATGACTTTCATTTTTAATGAGTTTGCTGGGCGTGTATTAAGTCCAGCAGTTGTGGCAGTCGCCGGACAGTGTGCCGAGCGGTTCTAGGCGCTTCAGTCCGGAACCGCGCGACTGCTACGGCTGCAGGTTGGAATCCAGCCTCGGGCATTGATGTTTGTGATGTCCTTAGTTTAGTTAGGTAAAAGTAGTTCTACGTTCTAGGGGACTGATGACCACAGATGTTAAGTGCCATAGAGCTCAGAGCCATTTTAGTTGTGGAAGTCGTCTTCTTATTAGACATAACAATCTACTTTCTTCTCTGTCGTGTCTCGATTAGGAAGTTTAATTTCTTTCTCCGTGAACTCTGTGATTGTCAAGAAACGAAAGCAACAGATACGTTTAGAAGGCTTATGACTGTTCTCGCTGATGAATCATCTAAATGAGGGTCGATAATATTCCTCCGTTAGAAGTATTTAAGAGCAGAACTCAGGTTCAGCACAATACTTCAATTATAACACTTCCAGTATTGTTGCAGCATAAGTAAAAAACAAAAGGCAACGTCAGTGCGCAACAGATAAGCAAGAATATAATTCCCCGAAACGATACTGTTTTACCATGGTGTTCATATTAGTTTTCCAAGCTATGTAGTTCGTGCATTAGGATCTCTACTTCTCGCATTTTAGAAGAATACGGTATTGCAGATAGGCAAGTAACCTGCTTCTCGTGTGTTCACTGAACAATCAAAATTGTTATAATAGTTATCTTCCTGTTCATAATTTCAAAATACACTACTGGCCATTAAAATTGCTACATCACGAAGATGACGTGCTACAGACGCGAAATTCAACCGACAGGAAGAAGATGCTGTGATATGCAAATGATTAGCTTTTCAGAGCATTCACACAAGGTTGGCGCCGGTGGCGACACCTACAACGTGCTGACATGAGGAAAGTTTCCAACCGATTTCTCATACACAAACAGCAGTTGACCGGCGTTGCCTCGTGAAACGTTGTTGTGACGCCTCGTGTAAGGAGGAGAAATGCGTACCATCACGTTTCCGACTTTGATAAAGGTCGGATTGTAGCCTATCGTGAATTCGGTTTATCGTATCGCGACATTACTGCTCGCGTTGGTCTAGATACAATGACTGTTAGGAGAATATGGAGTCGGTGGGTTCAGGAGGGCAATACGGAACGCCGTGCTCGATCCCAACGGCCCCGTATCACTAGCAGTCGAGATGACAGGCATCTTATCCGCATGGTTGTAACGGATCGTGCAGCCACGTCTCGATCCCTGAGTCAACAGATGGGGACGTATGCAAGACAACAACCATGTGCACGAACATTTCGACGACGTTTACAGCAGCATGGACTATCAGCTTGGAGACCATGACTGCGGTTACCCTTGACACTGCATCACAGACAGGAGCGCCTGCGATGGTGTACTCAACGACGAACCTGGGTGCACGAATGGCAAAACGTCATTTCTTCGGATGAATCCAGATTCCGTTTACAGCATCATGATGGTCGCATCCGTGTTTGGCGACATCGCGGTGAACGCACATTGGAAGTGTGTATTCGTCTTCGCCATACTGGCGTATCACCCGGCGTGATGGTATGGGGTGCTATAGGTTACACGTCTCGGTCACCTCTTATTCGCATTGACGGCACTCTGAACAGTGGACGTTACATTTCAGATGTGTTTCGATCCGTGGTTCTAGCCTTCATTCCACCCCTACGAAACCCTACATTTTAGCAGCATAATGCACGACCGCATGTTGCAGGTCCTGTACGGGCCTTTCTGGATACAGAAAATGTTCTACTGCTGCCCTGGCCAGCACATTCTCCAGGTCTCTCACAAATTGAAAACGTCTGGTCAATGGTGGCCGAGCAAATGGCTCGTCACAATACGCCAGTCACTACTCTTGATGAATTGTGGTATCGTGTTGAAGCTGCATGGGGAGTTAAAAAAATGGCTCTGAGCACTGTGGGACTTAACATCTATGGTCATCAGTCCCCTAGAACTACTTAAACCTAACTAACGTAAGGACAGGACACAACACCCAGCCATCACGAGGCAGAGAAAATCCCTGACCCCGCCAGGAATCGAACCCGGGAACCCGGGCGTGGGAAGCGGGAACGCTACCGCACGACCACGAGATGCGGGCAACATGGGGAGCTGTACCTGTACACGCCATCCAAGCTCTGTTTGACTCAATGCCCAGGCGTATCAATGCCGTTATTACGGCCAGAGGTGGTTGTTCTAGATACTGATTTCTCAGGATCTTTGCACCCAAATTGCGTGAAAATGTAATCAGATGTCAGTTCTCGTATAATATATTTGTCCAATAATACCCGTTTATCATCTGCATTTCTTTTTGGTGTAGCAATTTTAATGGCCAGTAGTGTACTTTGTGTTCTCAAAAGTGCCAGTTTTGCATGGTATGTATAGCATATTACTTGGAGTCAGAAACGCTAAGACGCCAGAGCGCCCGATTTCAAACAACACTGACGTCACGTGTATCCTAGTGGATCATAGCAGAGAATTCTGCGTGTCGTTAGGTATCTCCCAAGATACTTGGCCTCTTGTGTAACATCTCCCTGGAGGCTGAAGTGGTACACTGGGCTTTCCTTTGTGAGAATGAAACTACATACCTCTGCACTGAATCCCTATCTCTTACTTAAGTGCTGACATACTTCACATGAAACAATTATATTCTGGCCCTTTTATTGTGTTCTATGTCTGACATTTGTATTGTGTATTCAACAACATTGGGGACACTTTCAACATGTAATGGAAAAATTTGTAAGTAAAAATGAATATTCAATAAATTAGTAATTTGTATTTCACTGAGTTTCATTTCAGTATATTCACTGCGGCATACGGCACGAGCGGCTAACAATCATACGCCACTGCGGAGAGACTTTTTGAACACCTCCTATCAGTCCTACCTGGTAAATGTCCCAGACTGATGAGCGATACACAAGAATCGGTCGACCAAGCGGCTGTAAGCCAGTTATTTTGTGGATGAGCTACATTTCCTTAACATTCTTCCCATGAATCTCAATCTGGCGTCTGCTTTTCCTATTATTAGTTTTACACTACTGGTCATTAAAATTGCTACACCACGAAGATGACGTGCTACAGACGCGAAATTTAAGTGACAGGAAGAAGATGCTGTGATATGCAAATGATTAGCTTTTCAGACCATTCACACAAGGTTGGCGCCGGTGGCGACACCTACAACGTGCTGACATGAGGAAAGTTTCCAACCCACTTCTTATACACAAACAGCAATTGACCGGCGTTGCCTGGTGAAACGTTGTTGTGATGCCCCGTGTAAGGAGGAGAAATGGGTACTATCACGTTTCCGACTTTGATAAAGGTCGGATTGTAGCATATTGCGATTGCAGTTTATCGTATCGCGACATTGCTACTCGCATTGGTCGAGATCCAATGACTGTTAGGAGAATATGGAGTCGGTGGGTTCAGGAGGGTAATACGGAACGCCGTGCAGAATCCCAACGACTACGTATCACTAGCAGTCGAGATGACAGGCATCTTACCCACATGGCTGTAACGGATCGTGCAGCCACGTATCGATCCCTGAGGCAACAGATGGGGACGTTTGCAAGTCCACAACGTTTTGCACGAACAGTTCGACGAAGTTTGCAGCAGCATGGACTATCAGCTCGGAGACCATGACTGCGGTTACCCTTGACGCTGCATCACAGACAGCGTGGTGCGGTGGTGTACTCAACGACGAAGCTGGGTGCACGAATGGCAAAACGTCATTTTTTCGGATGAATCCAGGTTCTGTTTACAGCATCCGTGTTTGGCGACATCGCGGTGAATACACATTGGAAGCGTGTATTCGTCATCGCCATACTGGCGTATCACCCGGCGTGATGGTATGGGGTGCCATTGGTTACACGTCTCGGTCACCTCATGTTCGCATTGACGGTACTTTGAACAGTGGACGTTACATTTCAGATGTGTTACGACCTGCAGCACTACCCTTCATTCGATCCCTGCGAAACCCTACATTTTAGCAGGATATTGCACGACCGCATGTTGCAGGTCCTGTACGGGCCTTTCTGGATAAAGAAAATGTTCGACTACTGCCCTGACCAGCACATTCTGCAGATCTCTCACCAATTGAAAACGTCTGGTCAGTGGTGGCCGAGCAACTGGCTCGTTACATTAGGCCAGTCACTACTCTTGATGAAGTGTGGTATCGTGTTGAAGCTGCATGGGCAGCTGTACCTGTACACGCCATCCAAGCTCTGTTTGACGCAATGCCGAGGCGAATCAAGGCCGTTATTACTGCGTTAGGTGGTTGTTCTGGATACTGATTTCTCAGGATCTATGCACCCAAATTGCGTGAAAATGTAATCACATGTCAGTTCTAGTATAATATATTTTTCCAATGAATACCCGTTAATCATCTGCATTTCTTTTTGGTGTAGCAATTTTAATGGCCAGTTGTGTATGTAGTAATTCCTCTTAAGACCGCTCTGGATATTTACTTCTAGACATCTTACGGTATATAGTGTTTCTAGAAATTTGTAATCAGTAATGTAGTTGCACAGTGCAGGATTCCTTTTCCTATGTATGCGCATTATGTTACATTTATTTACGCCCAGGGTCAACTGCCGGAGACTGCACCATTCAAGGGTGAACTGCCGGAGACTGCACCATTCATCAGTCTTCAGTAGGTCATTTCCGCAACTCGATGGTGTTTTCTGGCGTTGCTACTTTCTTGCAACCGCATCATCTGCGAACAGTCTTAAAGAGCTTCCGACGCTTTCTGCTAGATCTTTTGTATAAACAGTAACGGTTGTATCACTCTTGCTTGGGGTACACAGGAAACTACATCTGTCGATATCGTTCCGTTAAGAGCGACGTATTGAGATCCAGCTGCAAAGAAGTCCTGTATCCAGACTCAAAGCTGGTCCGATACACGGTAAGCTCATTTTCCTTTTTTTGGCGTCATATGCCTTCCTGAAGTCAAGGAACACAGTACAATCTGAGCGCCGTTGTCTTTGGCGCTATTTTGTGAGCAGTGCTCCGCGAAAAACTTCGTCTACCTTCCGGGGATTCCCTTTGGGGTTCACGAAGCACGTCACTGATATTCGCGTGTTGATCGAATCTACCGCTAACAGATCTAGCAGCCCGCCTCTGAATTTCTTCAGTGTCTTCCTTTAATCCGACCTGATGGGGATCCCACACACTTGAGCAGCATCAAGAGTGTTCAAAGAGAGGAGCACATAGTTTTGACCTGTCAGGAATTCCGAAACACTGCACACTCCTCTGCAGAGTTAAAGATTCTGTCTGACGACAAATACAGAATTTTGGGATATGTTTGATGTTCACGCATTATGACACTTCTGGAGACCGAAAAATCTTCTCTGTAGGAATCAACACGACTTCTGAAAACGACTGTGTGAAAAGTAGCGCGCTCTCTTCCTCCAGAATAGCCAATAAGGAAGTAGTAGATATTGGCGTTTAAGCAGGTGCCGTGTTTCTTGACTCCTGGAAGTCGTTCTACACAGTTTCGCTCTGCCGGTTAATGAGAAAATTACGAACGTGTGGAACATCAGGCGAGCCGTGTGAGTGGATTGAAGAGTTTTTAGGAAACAGGACACAGCGTGTCATTCTTAACGGAGAGATACCCTTAAAGGTAAAGATATCTCTGTGAGCACTCCAGTGGAGTCTAATAGGACTATTAATTTTCAAAAAATATATCGATGAGCTAGTGTATAACGTCGGAAGTTGCATGAGACTTGTCGCGGATAATTCTGTTGTATACAAACAAGTCTCAACGCTAGAAAATTGTAGCGAAAAGCAGGAAGATCTGCAGAGGATCGACACGTGGTGCAGGGAGTGGTAGTTAACCCTCACCATAAACAAATGTAACGTACTGCGCATAAATATGCAGAAAGATCCGCTATTGTATAATTACACAATTACAGCGATTCGAAGTGGAGCGTCTACTTAAAACAAGTCGCAGGTAAGGCAGTTGCCAGACTGAAGTTCGTTAGAAGAATCCTCACAGAACGTAGCCCATCAACAAAGGAAGTAGCTTACAAAACCCTCGATCGACTAAAATTTGGATACTTCTCTTGAGTCTAGGATTTGTGCCACATAGGGTTGATAGAGGAAGTACATCTCCCGCTCAGTCTATTCCCTGATCTGTTTACAGGATTCCTTTTCTTACTCCTACTAATTCTTGTCGCTCGCTGAACGAACGCAGATTTTGAAAAGTTTCTTTATTGAAAGTCTGCATCTCACTACCATATCTCGAAATTGATAGTACGTACTGATTGCTAACTTTACATTTCAGACTCAAAGGATACCCAAGAAAAATAAGTAATAATGCCTTTAAACTACAAAGCTATCTAGACCATAATATTTATAACATAAGTACACATAGTCAGAAGATAAAACCTGTGTCTGTAATAACCAAAAGATGATAATGGAATACTTGACCGCCATAGCAATTTGTTGTTTGTCGTAATTTCTACTTCTTGGAAGGTTACTGCATGAACTTGAATTTTTACTTTCAGTTTCGCAGGTAAGAATATTTTTTTTCTGGCTCTTTTTCTATTCCTGGAAAGAATATAAGATTCGAAACTTTTCTCAGTGATACATTTTTAGTATTTCATTGAAAAAATATTTATGTTTACTGTAAAACATCTGAAAACTACTGGATCACGGCGTCTCTCCTTTTAATGTTGCGAGTTTAGCTACTCATGAATTATGTTTTATTACTGCGTGCGTTTTTTTGAAAGGGGTACGTAAATTTGAAGTATATTTTGATTCTGTGTTGTCCCGACATCCGTATTACAGAAGCGTGAATGGTGTGAAGTAAGAATTGTTTTATCTAAGGTTCAGATGATTTTATCTTTTGTTGTGAACTGGGACGATGATGACTCTTTTGACACACGAAGTTGGTACTGTATCTTAAGTTGATATGATTAAACTTGCCTGTAAATAAGTTAGTGATGTGCAGGGATATATAAATTTTGCCAGGTATGCTAGAGCCACTATTCACTTGACGTCCACTTTCATTGATTTGCTGCAGACGCTGCTATTGTTTTCGATAAACATTCCGTGTCTCTTAATACGGTACGAAATTTCAGATAGCAATTTCTTACAAAAATGTCGTTTACTTGCCTTCCGTCCGTATTTCTGCACATTGATTGTAAAAGAAATGTAGAGAACTCGAAAAGCCATGGGATAAATGGCATAATTATTGTTCTCATTACGATTAATCGCGAAGCATGCTGTTTCTATATTAAGAGATTGCTTGTGAACTGAAACGTGTGTCTGTTATACAAGATGCATATTCCAGTAAACAAAATACAGTCGGAAATGTAGCAGATGTCACTGAGTTTCTCAGACGTACACCAGCAACACGGAAAACATGAGCGTTAAAACGAGATTACAGATAATTGTATGATACCTGTCGTTAATTGACAAATTACATTTGCAGCAATGGAAATATGTCTGTCTGCTAAGAAGTACTCTATTTACGGTTTTGGGGATCTAATTTATGGCGCATTAGTCGTATATTAACTGAAATAGATACCAGTTTTGACATAACAGAGATTTTGTTTACTGCTGGACTTCTCACCGTGTATTAACGCCAAGCAGAGTCGCAGCTGATATCGTGTGAAATTGTTTACGATGTACGCACGCTGTTACTGCATTTAAAACTTATACCTGCTGTTTCTTGGAACTGTAACTTTTGCGCTTCTAACTTAAGACACAGAAAAGCACATTTCTAATGAGCATCGCGTCTAACGTTAGCCCAAAGATTGATAAACTCGTTGGAAAGGGGAAAGAAATTAAATCCTCGCTGCCGCGGCGGCTGCCTACCTCAAGTACTGGTTGCGCAAGAAGTAGAGTTTCTTCGCAATTGAAGGTCTTTGGGTACAGCCGCTCAAAACCCGTTCCTCTGTTTATTCTGGAGCCTTTTGCTTGTTCAATCGTCAGGGTGCGTGAATGTGTAGCGCTGCAACGTGTGAATCAGACCGCACCTCCGATTTACGCCGAATAACATCAGGTAAGTGCGCTCCAGATCATTTTCTCGCTTTCTCCCGAGACGTGAAAGACAGCAGCACTGCTGTCTGCACCAGTGTCGCTTAATTTAATCTGAACAACAGACCATATGTACGAGTGACGTTTCGAAAAGGAGGTCGGAAAAGCTACAGTAGAGATTCTTTTGTATTTGTGCTGCACCTGGCAGTGTGTAAAAACGCAAATGTCGTTTAAACTACAATGCGACATTTATTGAACGACGTCGGAAAGAACAAGCGTCTGAGGCGTAGCGACGATGCGCTCAATTGTTGAAAATAAGGTGCGTGGAATAAGACTGCAGAATGTATTTATTTGCGCAGAAGGCAATTATTTCTTAGTGCGGAACACTGTATTACTGCTGAAATAAAGTTTGCCTCTATACGTTGTATGCATCGACGTTTTTATGAGAAGCAAAGCGCGTCGTTCTGGAAGTCAAACGCTAACAATGTCAATGGGCTATCACTGGTATTCTCCGTGCTTCGGGGAATCAGAAACTTAGTTTGTTCAATGCAACGAAACGTCGTGCATACAGAAATAAAGTTTTGTAGTGGCGCAGTAAATTCCCGACATTTGCCGCTGAAACGAAAGCACATACAGGATCACTGATATGAAACATTAGCAATAGTAGTGTGTCAGGCTGTAATTCGTCTGCAAAGAAAAGTTAGGGTGGTTACTCTTACCTCATGAGTTTTAAGTTTTTATTCGGATTCAGGCCACAGCTCCTGTAGCGTCTGCTGCGTTGAGTCTGGTAATCGAAATATCATCGCGGGTACTAATTGTGTATTTTTATAATTATTATTTTTATAATTGTAGTTTATCGAGTGTTACAGCACATGGGTTACTGTACGAGAGCTGTACTCTCGATTACAGATTATGACAGTTGAATAATCACCTTGCAAAAGCATCAAAATTTAGTGAATTTACACGTTTTCACTTATTGCAATACCTTAAAAATGTGGTCTTCTGCCGTAAACTTCATAAGCTTGCAAGTGTTCCGTACTCATATAAAATAAAGATACCTACGTATACTTGCAGATTCTATTAATAATTCCTCAACGAATACGCACAGAAAAAATATCACTATGGCTGATTCGAAATGGAGCAAAACGTATGGCACTAGAAGTTATAAAATTACTTCTTTTTACTAATCAGATGGGTACTTACGCAAATCGTATTTCGTGATTTTTAGAGTTATTTCCACAAGAGTGCCTGATTCGGTGTTTAACGATTAACCGACATTTTTAGTGCTTGTAAAGAGATCGTAGGTTGAATGTCTTTGCTGTTACAGAATATATGTGAGATTGTAGGAGGAATTGGACGTCAAGGAAAGAATAATGGAAGAGAGCCTTTCCCTGAGTCCGGCGCCGTAGCGAAACGAGGGTATCACCAGGGTCAGGGCAGATGAGGCGCTATCGTGTGGGTCAGTGCGAAATCACGAAAACGCGCAGCACATAACTTCGACCGTTCTGTCTTCCTTACCTTTAGAAGAACGTGATCCAAAACCTCAATCTGTTCCTTCTACTCTTATTTTCTTTCTTCTTTTCCTTCTTCTTCTGCCCAGACTAAATAAAAATTGCATTATCGTATAACAACCGAATAGCTTTGAAGTGCTTATTCAAATGATTATAACTCTTCCTTATTTAATGATCTTCATGCTATGTGCAAAAGTAACTAGAGACGAGGATTTTTCGTCTTTTACACCTGCTAGTTATTAAATTTGTCTAAGCTCTATGATCTTGATATTGGGCTGCCTAACCCGAAAGATTTGCAGGGATGTGGCAGGCAGTCCTTTTAGCGAATGATATTATTATAGAATTTTTTCGAGTTCCAAACATCGCCTTTGTAATTACGGACCCGTTAAATTCTCGGTAAAACAGTAGTAGTTTAATGTCAAAGTATTGTTGTGTCCACCAAGGTTTATTTAGTGCTACGTTACAAGCAGTTTTAGAGAACAATTATGAGTGTTTTAAATACTATTACAGGGTCAATACTACCACTGACGCAAATAAGAAAAAAACACAGGTTCCTTCTGCGAGTCATAGAATGGCATCGTCATCGCAGTCTCTTCTCTTTGCGTGGGCGGCAACGCGATGTTACTTCGTGCTCGTTTTGTGACAATGAAGAGGAACTAGCAGAAGGCGTCCGTCTCTTGGTCTCTTGGCTGCAGGGAACGGCTTTCCGGAGATCCTTGCTTGTTTGCTGCTGCTTTCTACACGAAAATCACTTCTTTTCACATCCTTAAAAATAACGTAATTAGTGTTTCGTTTCACATAATATCAGTGTCAGGGGCATTAAATACAAAAGAAAAAATAAATAAAGTCTCTTGATTATTTTGCAGCTCTTTTGGAACAATATGTTGCAAATGAGACATTTTCTGATTTTGTCGGATTACATACGAAATCCCGTCATCTCTCTTCCGAAAATTCCAAGAAGTTTAAGTTGAATGTTCCTCAAATTCGACCTCGTAAATAAGTTTGTACATGCATATATGTTGTATTCCAGTACATTTCTCTGCGGGTACGTGTGTTTCAAATGTTCTTTTCTATTCAATGTGATTAAAGAAATAGGCACCGAGAAATTGTTTCGTATAACACGCAAAGAACACACCTATGATACTGTACCCCTATCCGCGCTGAAAACATTATGACCACTCGTTAGTTAGTTGTTTATTCACTCATAGATTATTTGCAAAATGATATTACACGCGTGAGACAGAATACTTTCTTTCATTCTTTTCTTATAAGCCATAATATCGTCGACATTGTGTACACGCTGTTTCATATAGCACGAAGAAGAGAAAAAAATAAATCTGTAGAAGTAATGTCTAGCGAACGTGTTGACTGTCACAGCCACATAATTATTCCAATAATTCGTTCAAAAATAGCACATTATCGGAAGAGAAAGAAGAATATCAATAAAGTGGTCGATTGTTGTTGCTCTTACGTCAGCAGCGCTCTAGCTACGAGTGGAAACTAAAACTCGATAGGGGATTGTATCCAATGTTAACGCCAAAAACTTCCGATGGACGTCAGTTTGATGCTGGAACAGGTAAATACAGTGCTTGTAAATAGACAAAAAGACACCATGTTGTTTGTTTATATTATCTTCGCGTAATCGTTGGAATTAGTGACGTCCGTCAAATATCTAGTGATTTCCATCCGATCAATTGGAGGTGGGACGATCACATAAATCTCTGCGGGTGACTGCAAGTGTCAGACTGAGTATAGCCGAAGAATCCTGAGAGAGTGTATCTTAGCGGCGAAGCAGGTCACTATACTCTTATCCAGCTGATTCTTGAGCATTGTTCAACAGTCTGAGACCCTTTCCACGTCTGATTCACGGAAAAAGTTGGACGGAAGGGCTTACTTTTAACATTTCGAGGGTATGTATTCCAAGACTAGGCAAGAAATAGTATTTCCTTCCACATAAACGAGGGAGTAGAAATCTTTAAAGCTTTTTAAATAAAACAGACGTTATTAACACTCTACGTCTTTCTTCTTGATGTCTACATATTTCTTTCTCAGCATAGTCACCCTGGCGGCAAACACATTTCTTCAAAAGAGAGACCAATTTGTTGATACCGTTATCGTAGAATGTTTAACTGTTTTGACCACACCTCTTTTTGCACCGCTTCATCACTATAAAGTGGAGTCCTCGAAGATGTTCATAATGTTTTGGAAACACATGAAAATCGGATGGGGCAAAACTGTATGGAGGGTGATCCATAACAGTGAACCCAAGGCGACGGATTGTTACAGATGTCGCAGAGCTCGTGTGCGGTCCGGTATTGTAATGCTCTCAAGGAGAGGATGCTCCATGCCTGTACGAACTCTTCGAATTCGAAACTCGACTATAGCACGCTGTCTCTCACGCACCGACACAATTACGTTGCCATGTTACACGCTACCATTCGGAACGCTCTATCAGCAGAGGGCTGCAAATATGTAGACATGAAGAATCAAGATGTACAATGTAAAACTGGCTCAAATGGCTCTGAGTACTATGGGACTTTTAACATCTGAGGTCATCAGTCCCCTAGAACTTAGAACTTCTTAAACCTAACTAACCTAAGGACATCACACACATCCATGCCGGAGGCATTGCTTTTCAGTTCGCCCTCGTATAATGCGTAATGCTGGTGATAGTAACACTATGAAATCGAAACTTACAGGGAGCCGTACAGACCATAACACTCTCTTTGCATTCGCGAAATGAGGGTAGAATAAAACAAGCTCACTACGTACTTTTCCGTGGCATGCGGACTACAGATGCAGACGCAGATTCATCTTCAGTCTGAGGCACTTCATACGAATATAACACAGAAAGGTACAATGTTGACGTCACCACATTGGCAATGTATGTCTATTTATATTTTAAAACTGACATGCGAAAGGTTTGAAATGACAAGAAGAAACTTTTTGTAATTCTTTTTTCTTCACTCAATCAATTTGGTTAACATTACATAAAATCCACACGCCACTCCTAACTGCCAATACACACCGTCAGTTAACTGCAAAATTCGTGTCAACCGTTGTTTATCGGCGTGTAGCTGTCATTTAAGCAAGGGAATCAGTCCCTAGAACTTTAAAGAATTATTTTTTGGCTGTTCTAAATGTGACTTATATATCTAAGAAAAGAAGCTGTAGGACGCTGTAAGAGTCGATCGGAATTAACGGCAGCTTTCGTGGCTACTTTGTTAAGGCAAAAAATGTGGGCTACATTTTCCCTCATGATAGATTCAAATGGTTCAAATGACTCTGAGCACTATGGGACTTAACTTCTTAGGTCATCAGTCCCCTAGAACTTAGAAATACTTAAACCTAACTAACCTAAGGACTTCACAAACATCCATGACCGAAGCAGGATTCGAACCTGCGACTGTAGCGCCTAGAACCGCTCGGCCACCTCGGCCGCCCCCCCCCCCCCCCCCCCCCCCCCCATGATAGGACTTCAGATATTGCTAACGATATAGATGCAAAATATTTCGAAGTTCTTCATTTCGGATGTCGCATAAATTTGGTGCCGTAGAGTTAAGAGAATCTCTAACGGGAAAGGTATCGGAAAAAAGTGATGCAGACTAAACCAATGGATGTCTTTGTTCAAACTGTAAATATTACAGTCTCTTATTGTCATGAATATTATGTACATAATATACATAAGTCAAATTCTACAAAACAAATATCTAAAAGGAAGCTTACAGCGAAATGAGGAAAAATTTAGACCATGTCTCTACTTACACATTCGTAATCTATAACTTTCGTGATCAGACTGAATGGTTAATTTTTGCCGATATTATATGGCTGACTTCAAGAACCGATCGAGAACTTCGGACGATGCGTTCAAAGGTCAGTGTTGAATATACAGGGTGTCTACGACCCGGGACAACCGGGAGATCCGAGAAAAACCCGGGATTTTTTCATCCGGGAGAAAACCGGGAAAAACCCGGGAATCTTTATGAGTTCCGGGATTTTTAATTGCTTTAGTTTTCAGTTATATTTTTGTGATTTTGACTGGTAAGAACCAATACTCTAACAAATACAATTTACTGTATCCCGCTTCTGCAGAATAATACTGCAGTAACAAAACATGAACGAGAAAAAAAAAAGTCGCAAATAAAATGCGCCACATACAACAAAATACAGTGCTCATAGAAGCGTCTGCCAACAGCAAAGTGTGTCATAGGCTTTAGGAAGACTGTGCAATGCTACTTTACAACAAATTGCCTCCAATGAGCGTGACGTGACAGTTTTTTGCATTAGATTCGTTTTAATGCAAGATCTTTTAATATTTCACACGTACAAACATGCGGGCTTCCTGCATCATCGTAGATGCGCAAGTGCAGTGACGCCTGTTATCTGGCACTCTCTGGAAACTGCTGAAATGTAACTTTCTAATAGGTCACGGAAAAATATTGCGAATACTGCTTTGAAAAGCGTTACTTTCAAAGGAAATTTCCTTTTGTGTACGATAAACTATGTGTGAGAGTGTTCGACGAATTTCTTAAATCACAGAGCGTTTGACTCTCATTTAAAAATTAACTCTTTGGGGAAGAATTTCGAGCCCAGAAGGTCAGACATTTACGTCATTATTAAAAAATTTTACTGGTTCATTTATGTGATGTATGACGTGCAAAAAAGATCAACAATATATGTGGAAGCTTAGCTTCTTTTGCAACTTATTAATCTTAGAGACCAATATTATATGTGATAGCTTTGCTTTTCTTGTAGCAACAATTGTACATTAATTTAAGCCATTAATTTTTCTTATTTGTGTATTCGCGCTACTTAAGAGTGATCTTGCTATTGGCTAACTACATCACGTGTCAAATGCTGTCAACAGCTGGTGAGATCAGGTGACATGGGCTGTGACTGGCTTACAAAAGCGCGTCGCAAACTCAATTTTAATGCTTCGGAAAGTAACATGCGGTATTTGGTGGAATTCGAATTTATACCTTCGTAACACGGAAATATGCAGTGTATATGTTGCTGCACATCAAAGAGCTTTCCAAAACGTGTTTTTCCTCATGAGTTTCATTTTCTAAAGTACCGGGACATTCTACGCCAGTGTATAAAACAATAAACCATAAAAGGATTGACAAGTGCCGAGAAAAAGTATACTGTCACTTAACGCGGAAAAAGTGTATTTTCACCCGGGGGAAAGTGTATTTTCAACCGGGAAATTCGAGAAAAATCTGGGAATTATTTTTCCTTGTCCATGTAGACACCCTGATATAGAAAATCTCAAGCTAGACTCATCGAAGTCTGACAAAATACGAAAGAAAACTTTCGATTTTTACCTGCTTTAACCTTTAGTTTCGTTTTGCGATATTAAGTTCCTTTTCCTTTTGGATTCTTATTCCGGTAATAAAAATTCTGAATTAATGTTTGTTTTGAATCGAACTTACCCTCACGAAGAAGTTCAGATATTTCAAATTTCATCTAGTGCAACGAATGAAATCGGACGTTTGATTAATAACATTTACATCAGTGGAACTCATCTTACAGAATACGGACAGAAAAATGTATTATAGATGCATTACTACAGTTTCAAGTCTACAGTGGTGACACTATTTTAAAGAGACGGTGTTTAGTACACTATTGTTATCTTCTCTATTAAAAATCTAAACAAAATATGTGTGGCCTCCATCAAAATATATTACGGTCGGACTCATTCCTAACGCAGTTTTATGTAAAAACGTCAGACCGTCTGCGACTCACATGGTTCTCAACTGTCACCTCAATTGTATGTTCATGGTGTGGAAGAAATATTTTCAACAGTGTACACTATTTTACTGTTTTTCAGTAGTTACAAGGAACAAATGGTATAGGGTCCGGATTATGTATTTGTTTCACATATGTCTACTGCTTACGAATCTCGAATTAACATTACATAAAGGTGAACCAAAATTCGCCCACGCCAGTGCCATAGCGCCATTCCTTGCATGTTAACAGAACAAAAATGTCCGTAGCAAAATTTCGTCCCTTGTAGAGAATGGACGTCAAAGAGTGACAATTTGGCTGCAGTATAATCACGTATATGCTAAGTACCCGTATTCAACCGTTTTTAGCTTCATTTCTTAGGTACCACAGTTTTGCGTTAGAATATTCGAGTTCGAGATTTCTTTGCAGGTCGAATGAGGGCCTACATTTTCTTCCCTGATTAAGAGACCTTTCTGCCAGAGAGGCCAATTTCTAGGATACCTCCGGGGTGTGTCCGAGAAGTACTTTTTTACCACTATTGAACTGTTAACACGTATACCAGAGATGGATTATCAGACCAGTTCTAACGTCAAAATTCTTATGACGGCCTCTAACGCCGTTTGGTATATGGAGAAAATATCTGTAGGGCTCTCTAAAGGGTTCCAAAAGTTATTCAAAATTAGGTTTATAATACCACTGCTCTTGCAACACCTATCTAGCTGCACAGTATTTTAGAAACTTCTTGCGTGCGTTCGTCGTCAGGATGCAGGAACGCTCTCTTAACTGAATCCAGGAAGTAACGTAGGTGGTTCCAATTTCGATAAAAACTGCCAATGCAAACATTTACTGGAATACAAAACAGTTTACTTAAAATGTCATCTGAGACCTTTTATTACGAAATGTCATATGCACCTGTGTGCGCAACATAAATAACAAATAACTTCAGTAACTTCCTTATCATCCTTCTTGGATTCTAAACCCAATACCAAACATCACAGTAGAATGGGCTGCTGTCTTGAAATATCTTATTCTGAGCTTCACGTAGTCTCTACAAATCATTCCAATTAGATCCATACTTAACGTCTGCAGCCTTCTTCGGTGTAGAATACACATTAAAAGCATAGCTTACATTATGCTCACGCTAAGGTACACCCGTAGAATCAAACCCCTGAACAGAAAATTTACCAAACTTATTACTGATAGGTATTCTGGGGTTTTCAATAGTTGCTTGATCTTCGTATATAATTTGAGGAGCGGCATTCTCTTGAGTAATACGTTCACTACGTAAATTAATCCTATATGCATACACCTTTACCTTATTAACAAAAACTTTATCACACATGTTTTTAAAGAACATCAATTCGTCTTTAATATCGTACTTTCTAAAATCCTGTGAAAATTAACTGCATAAGTATCAAACTTATTGTGCCCATAATTAAAAACAACATTAAAGGTATTAACTGTGTTATCCGTTTAGCCAGAGGTCCAAAACGTGGCACTGGCGTAACTAATATCTTACGTTTCCACATCCGTCTGGCGAATATCTTCATTCTCCAACGAAGAGCCGATATCTATAAAGGCGTCCTCATCGTTTTCCGACGAGTTATCATTCTCCTCCTTAACACACAAAGAGTGACTTGCCTATGCGGTTCTAGGCGCTTCAGTCCGGAACCACACGCCTGCTACGGTCGCAGGTTCGAATCCTTCCTCGGGCATGGATGTGTGTGATGTCCTTAGGTTAGTTAGGTTTAAGTAGTTTCTAAGTCTAGGGGACTGATGACCTCAGATGTTGAGTCCCATAGTGATTAGAGCCATTTCAACCATCTGAACTTGTATTTGGAAATTCGCATGTACCACATTTAATCTGCTTAGTAGGACCTGATCACCGATACACAACTTAGTTAGATACAAATATAACAAGTCAACAATGCGTAATTGTAGGACCATGTTTCTTTTAACATTAACAGTAACTGGCCTTCCCTCAACAAAACGCTTCAAAATATAGGCGTACCTTTTCCAGCAGTTCCAGTCGAATTCCTCGAATAAGATTACTTCATGCAAACATGCATTATACCCTCCCAGGTGCATTTTTTTATTTTCTTATTCTGGTCTGACTGTAGCATACACTGTTTCTTAAACGAGGCACACCTTACGACCGCCGTTTATTTGGATTGAATATAACAATTTTTGGTCGGATATGTCAGAAATATTCATGAAGATTTATAATAAGTTAAAAAATTACCTCTCATAGGACATACATAAATAATTACAAAATTTATCAATGAAGAGATGTTAAACATAAATACTACGTTCAGTAAGAGCGTCCACTTCCACTGTTTCGAATACTATGTCTGTGACAGTATTACTTTCACAAAGCGTACTTCATCTTCAGGAAACATGCTCAAAACGATCTCCCCGCATCTCGCAAAATATAGCGACACGCCATATAGTGCTTTTCTGTGCCCTTTGCAGCATAGCTGCACCTACAGCTACAAGATCAGCGCCGGCCGGTGTGGCCGTGCGGTTCTAGGCGCTATAGTCTGGAACCGCGTGACCGCTACGGTCGCAGGTTCGAATCCTGCCTCGGGCATGGATGTGTGTGCTGTCCTTAGGTTAGTTAGGTTTAAGTACTTCTAAGTTCTAGGGGGCTGATGACCAGAGATGTTAAGTCCCATAGTGCTCAGAGCCATTTGAACCATTTTTTAACAAGATCAGCATTGAAGCACACTTCCAGTTCTATCACATTCATTAGAGTACAATAAACATAACATAGTTTGGTAATTACCTGTTAAGCGGATTGTTAGGCCTACTGATAACGTACTGTCCTACAGAAATTTCATGGACATGAAAACAGCAAGCAAGATAGTTGGTACTAATCGATGGCACCAATTTTAGGAGAGTATACGAGAATCTGGCTCCGCATGTGGTTGATGAAGTAGTGTGAAACAAAACACTTAGACGATGTGGTTATGCGATATACGTGGTCGCAGGGGAACTACCTAAGACAAGAAAACAGGAATAGGCCAAAAAGGAGAGCGGTGGAGAGTTTTTTTATGTTAATTGATTCTTTCATCGCTTCTTGGTAGAACAACATAATAATAAATTAAAAACACTATACTGCGTATGTTCTATAGGACTAATTTCTTCATTTTAACTGGTTTTCGGCTTACAAGGCCATCATCAGACTAACTATCGTCATTAAAGAAGTTACAATGTTTGTAAACAACATTGGAAAAGATGTTACTCATCTAGACAGAGGCACAAATACGCAGTGAACGCCGTCTTTTACAGTGAAATAATAAGGCAGTTTAGAAGGTAAAAAACTGAAAAATATATACAGGGTAACTCACCTAAAAATTGCACCGCAGATATTGCGGAAATGGACAGTGCTATTGATCTGCGATTTTCCCGGAATGAACTGGTAGTCAGTGGCTCGTATTGTTAGCCAATAAACGAACTGTAATAATACTTATAATGTGTATTTTTTGTGCAAACACACACTTTTTTGAATGGATCGATGCCTATTGACATTAACAAACTAAAAGAAGGGTAAATTAGAATGCCAGTGGTGTTTGTTGCAGGATTGTAGTGCGAGGCGTTTACGATATATCGTATTTTGAAAAGTTTCCACACCGACACTTGTTTGCGCCATTCAACCTGCATACGTGCTAGGTATGATGTTATTATGTTTGCTTACAGTGTGTTTGTATGTTCCTTGAGTTCACTGCGAATTGCGCTTCAGTCAACGTGTGACAGTCCAAGCAGTGGGTCGCGAGTTGGCGACGGGATTTACCAATGTAGAAAAAGCCGATATGCTGATGGTGTATGGAGATTATAGGAAGAATGCAGTTCGCTCTTATACGATGTATGCGGCAACATATCGCAACAGACGTCAATCATCTCGACAATTATTTATCAGCCTCTTCAACCAGTTACGTGAAAGCGATAGTGTAACACCTAGACAACGTACAGAAGGAAACAAGTGATGACAGAAGAGAGGGAAATGACCCTTATTGCTGCTGTTGCAGTTGATTCGCACGTTAGCTCCAGCCAGGCAAGTGTCCCACGCATTCTCCAAATACATAGGTTGCACCTCTATCTCATCTCTCGGGAGCTGCGTGGAAATGATTATGAGAATCGTGTTAACTTCTGTACATCGGCATTAAGAGAGGATCCTCCAGATGTATCATGTATGTTGTTTGGTGATGAAGCCACATTTACCAAGCATGGCCAGGTAAACCGCCGAGACATGCTCTATTGGTCTGTTGAGAGTTTTCGTTGGCTTCGTCAGGTGGAATTTCAGCGTCCATGGAGTATAAACGTGTGTGGGATAGTGGACCATCAGCTCATAGGGACCGTTTTCCATAGGCGGAACACTGAACGCGCCCAAGTATCGCAGCCTCCTAACAGACCATCTTCCACGGATACTAGAAGACGTTCCTCTGCATACTAGGAGGAACCTGTGGTACGAGATGATGGCTGTCCAGCCCATGGTGCACAAAGTGCTACAACATGTCTTCACAAACTATTTCCAAATCATTGGATTGGACGCAGAAGACCTGTACCTTGCCCGGGCAGTTCCCCGGATTTGACGCCTGTAGTCTTTTTTCTGTGGGGAAAGCTGAAAGACGCTGTCTTCAAGGACATACCAACTACATCCGATGATATGCAGTGCCGCATTGCTGCAGCCTGTTCGGACATCTCCGCTGAAATGCTAGCATGTGTGCAGCAGTCGTTCCATACCAGACAGGAAGCATGTATTGCTGCTGCCGGTGGTCATTTTGAACACAACCTGTGATGGTCAATTGTCTCGTTACTAGACGGGCTCCATATACATAGTGTGTGCACTTGTGTTGTTCAAGTGTTGGTTGGGTACTTTTCAAAATACGATATCTCATAAATGACGTGCTCTAGAATCCTGGAACTAGCACCACTGACATTCTAATTTACCCGACTTTTAGTTTGTTAATGACAATGGGCATTGTTCCATTTTAAAAACGTACATATTTGCGCAAAAAATACGCTTTCTAAGTATTATTACAATCTGTTGACAGGCTAAACCCCTTACTACTAATCCATTCCGTGAAAACCGCACATCAATATCTCTTTCCATTTCTGCAATCTTTTCGGTGCAAGTTTTAAGTGATTCACTCTGCATCCGCGGTGGTCTCGCGGTTCTAGGCGCACAGTCTGGAACCGTGCTACTGCTACGGTCGCAGGTTCGAATCCTGCCTCGGGCATGGATGTGTGTGATGTCCTTGGGTTAGTTGGGTTTAAGTAGTTCTAAGTTCTAGGGGACTGATGACCACAGCAGTTGAGTCCCATAGTGCTCAGAGCCTTTTTTTTTTTTTTTTTTTTTTTGAAAAAACGTTAACACTATACTCGAAAAACTGTGGCTACGTAACAGTTTATATTAAATATACAAACCCAGTAAAATAAAATTAGTACTCGACGAGGGTACTTCTGATGTGGTACACATGGAAAGTGATACAGGAACCAAGTAAAAGAAAGAATTAGCAGTTGTAACAACAGAACATGTGGAGAACATAGGCGATCACAATAACATAAAAAGAAATGAATTAACGCAGGAAAATGGAGGAATAGAAGGATTTTTTACTTTGGGAGAAGAAGTACAACTGAAGAAAAAGAAAACGTTGCTGTGAATGAGGCGGAAGGTATACAGAGGTCTAGTGTGTGGAAGAACACGCAGTGAACATTTAAAGGCAAAATACGCCCTGCAAAGGGGAGTAATAGAAACAGTTGTAATTTCATTTCTGTGTTAATATTGAATAATTACACATGGTTTATGAAAGACTAGCTGTAATTACTGAATAGCGATTAAGAGTCGAGATGCCATGCCACACAGCCTAAAATTAGAAAATATAAAATATTTAACTTAGACCCGGAATGGAACTCTCGAATTCGAATGTTCTAACGCAAACTCTGCCCAGTGCATTTACCCAGCAACAGAGTTATGCAGAATAGAACCAAGATATTTGTCGTACACGCGACTACAGTGTTTCAAAATAGTATTTCTTTGGCGACCATTTTCTACCCAAAATATATACGAGACGA
Source organism: Schistocerca gregaria (assembly GCF_023897955.1). Lineage (NCBI taxonomy): Eukaryota > Metazoa > Arthropoda > Insecta > Orthoptera > Acrididae > Schistocerca > Schistocerca gregaria. The sequence goes on from NC_064931.1 coordinate 756,443,250, forward strand.
AATTCTGTTGCAGACGGTTTTGTAGCGTTAGCATGCAAGAAATATCGCTCCGGCGTCCTGTTGCACGAATCTTTGTCCATCCTGTATGGGTGTACCAAATCCTTAGAGTCAGTACTATACTGACAACAGAGGATCGTAAACTGAATATTTTGAAATAAGGAACTAATGGTCAAAAATTGATATGTTAGGCGACAAGGGATCTCGATTGAGCAATGTGTGCGAGACGCGTATTTTTAAACAGCTAATTTAACACGGAAGACAACTACTGCCACATTGACAATGGCGCACTATCTTCTGTGATTTGGAATTTACCACGATTCAGAATTCACGACTTGCCGATGGTGGACCATTACTTGTTACAGTATTTTACAGACATGCATTAAATGTCAGGAACTACTGCAGGGATTTTGATACGGTTTTCACTAGTAGACTCTCGGGATGTTTTGTGTACACATAGTGAAGCAGCTAATACAGACCACCCCATATACACCCTGAATTAATAAATATATCGATCGGTGATTTTCGCCAAGTTGTAGGGGACAATATAACGAATTTTTTGACGTTCGCAAGTAATTTTTATCGTTTATAGTCACCGAATTACGAACCGACTTTGTTTTTCTTTCTAGCGGAACTATGTACTTTTCCTGTGGTATGCGAAAGAAGCTTCTGACAAAGGTTCAAAGACATAACGTGTATGGGACTTGATCAGATAGATAGTAGCGCCACTGCCCCTTCGTCAGGAGATGAGGTTCCACAAACGTCTGCCCTGACACGTAGTGCAAATGTCACTACGAGGCACGTAGGAAGTACGAGAGGGATCAACCAAACAAAGTAAGAGTCTACGGAATATCAGACCAGCTGTGTGGCTAGATTGAAGAGTTTTTAGCAAACAGAACACAGCGTGTTGTTCTCAATGGAGAGGCGTCTACAGACGTTAAAGTAACCTCTGGCGTGCCACAGGGGACTGTTATGGGACCATTGCTTTTCACAATATATATAAATGACCTAGTAATAGTGTCGGAAGTTCCATGCAGATTTTCGCGGATGATGCTGTAGTATACAGAGAAGTTGCAGCATTAGAAAATTGCAGCGAAATGCAGGAAGATCTGAAGCGGATAGGCACTTGGTGCAGGGAGTGGCAACTGACCCTTAACATAGACAAATGTAATGTATTGCGAATATATAGAAAGAAGGATCCTTTATTGTATGATTATATGATAGCGGAACAAACACTGGTATCAGTTACTTCTGTAAAATATCTGGGAGTATGCGTACGGAACGATTTGAAGTGGAATGATCGTATAAAATTAATTGTTGGTAAGTCGGGTGCCAGGTTGAAATTCATTGGCAGAGTCCTTAGAAAATGTAGTCCATCAACAAAGGAGGTGGCTTACAAAACACTCGTTCGACCTATACTTGAGTATTGCTAATCATTGTGGGACCCGTACCAGATCGGGCTGACGGAGGAGATAGAGAAGATCCAAAGAAGAGCGGCGCGTTTCGTCACAGGGTTTTTTGGTAAGCGTGACAGCGTTACGGAGATGCTTAGCAAACTCAAGTGGCAGACTCTGCAAGAGAGGCGCTCTGCATCGCGGTGTAGTTTGCTGTCCATGTTTCGAGAGGGTGCGTTTTTGGATGAGGCATCGAATATATTGCTTCCCCCTACTTATACCTCCCGAGGAGGTCACGAATGTAAAATTAGAGAGATTAGAGCGCGCACTTTCAGACAGTCGTTCTTCCCGCGAACCATACGCAACTGGAACAGGAAAGGGAGGTAATGACAGTGGCACGTAAAGTGCCCTCTGCCACACACCGTTAGGTGGCTTACGGAGTACAAATGTAGATGTAGAATTTTCTGAGGACACTACATTCCATCGCATTTCATCCTCTTCAAATTTCGCTGCATCTGCAACTTCATGGCAGTGAGAATTGGTTACAGGTCTCCAAATGTCATCTACGAAAAGTTCAAAGTGCTGCGGCATAGCTATGCAAAATTTTGTTTCAGGGAGAAACATCGTTTACAAAACACGGGCAAGTCAATTTACTCAACAGGCACTAATCGTCAGCTGAAAATCCAAATTGACTCAAAGAAAAGAATAAAAACAACGCTCTTGTTGTATCGACTTTTGGCGCGCGTTTTAAAAGCCCCTCTGTCCGAAGCGCCTCCAGACGGGTGTTCGCTGGTCATCGTGACTCAGTTCGAAGCGGCACTCCCCACAGAAGACAATTCTACTCCAGCCAATGACACTCCAGGCCAAAGACGTGTGTGGAGGCGCCCCGAACAGCGGTGAGATACCAGCTTCACTGTCGCCCGCCGTGCGACCCCACAACCAGTTTCACAACTTAGACTGTCATCCACAGCACCTTTAATTTTGCGATGTATTTACATGTTTAGTGTTAGTTCTTGTTGGGTGTTTATGTCTTGTGATGGGAGGGAGCGTAATAGTTAAAACTAGTCTCATCTGTTAGAAATTCACCAGCTCTAAATCGTCGCAGAAGGTCAGTCACATTTTTTTTGACAGTTATGTTTTACGAGTTTTCTTAATTTAAATAAAGAAATATCTTTAGTAAATCTAATCAGAAATGGTAAATCCTAGATAAAATTACGCACAGTATTGCAAAACTCATATTCAGCGTTTGTAGATACGCGTGTCATGGTTTTAAGTATTTTTATCACAGACAGTAAACCTGAAACATTAGAACCGTCTCCTGAAGTTCAAATGGCTCTGAGCACTATGGGACTTAACTGCCGAGGTCATCAGTCCCCTAGAACTTAGAACTTCTTAAACCTAACTAACCTAAAGACATTACACACATCCATGCCGAGGCAGGATTCAAACCTGCGACCGTAGCAGTCACGCGGTTCCAGACTGTAGTGCCTAGAACTCCTCGGCCACTCAGGCCGGCTCTCCTGCAGTATTTTACATCTATACATATGACTAATAATAAAGTCTCTCGCCGTGTTTCTCTGTTTGTATGTGAACGCTGATCACAGGAACTACTGAAGGGATTTGGATACAGATTTCACCGGTAGACTGATTCACGAAAAAGTTTTGTGCCTGTTGTTTATTTATATTTCGTGCAAATTGTCGGAACGATGTTAAGGTTCCCGCAACGTTTTTCTGTCCGTATGTGGAAGCTTATCTCAGGAACTACTGGAGAAGTTTTGATAGGGTATTCAATAGTAGACAGGCTATCTGACGAGGAAGATTTGTATATACAATCTATTAACGCTATTCCAGACAAGTCGCCCGGCCGTACATACTGGGTGCTACCCGTTCTTTCCAAATGTGTGGATATTCCATAACATTATGCCATAAAAATGGTTCAAATGGCTCTGAGCACTATGGGACTTAACATCTGAGGTCATCAGTCCCCTAGAACTTAGAACTACTTAAACCTAACTAATCTAAGGACATCACACACATTCATGCCCGAGGCAAGACTCGAACCTGCGACCTAGCGGCCGCGGGGTTCCAGGTTAAAGCGCCTAGAACCGCTCGGCCCACACTGCACATTTGATGCTGTTTCTTTCCTAAACTGTCATTATGTTTGCAGTTTAAGTCGTGTGAACGAAAATGTCCCGTGGAAGCTTTATAACAACTCAAATTAGAAAATTTGTGTCTAGACGTGAGTTCATATGAAGCATGCACAATTCGTTGTCAAAGTGTACCAACCAAAACATCGTGCTGCGAAATAAACTTAATGTACCGGTGTGCTATGAATATCTTTGCACCAAAACAATTTCGTGTTAACTGAATATTCTGTTGGTTCTTGGTAGCGCTAGTTTGATTTTTTTCTACGGTGTTAATTTATTGCTTAACCGGTCTTCGGCTTACAAAGCCATCATCAGACGTTTATTGACTATTGTCGACAAGAAAGTTACAATGTTTGTAAACTACATTGGGAAAGAAGTTACACATCTAGAGTGAAGCACAAACGCACAGTAAATGACCTCTTGACAGTGCAACGGTAATGCAATGAAAAAAGTAAAAAGTTGAACAATAAATAATTATAAATGGAATAAACAGTAAAAAATATTAACACGAAACATAACAGTTTATATTAATAAACAAAACCAGGAAAATAAAATAAAATTAGTACCTGACAAGGCTACTTCAAGAGATATAAAATATGGATGGTGATATACAATTTTAACAAAACTCCTGATAAAGCCACCTTTCTTAAACAGATGAAGAAGGCTCTTGGAATCCTAGATATGTATTGTAAAAGTGTACTACATAACAAAAACTTTGCACGAGATTTGTAAACCAAGGTTCTTCATTATTCCTGAAATTTTATCTGAACATAAATGTTATGTAGCGACATACTTGGCTAGCAAAATGTTACAATGAATTTTATGATAAACATTGCTTTGTAAGAAAATGCAAGCAAAAAGATCAGTTGTCGCTAAACACAGAAGTTTTAAGAGATTTGTTGCTGCCCTGTTGCTTGATCTAAGCCTCTAGAGCACACTTCGTTTTTATAAAGTCCGCTACATTATTTTTATTGAATTTATTATTATTGGCTCCTTTAATTGCTGTTGTTCGATTTCTTGGTAAAGCATACCGCAATGGTTATTTCGCCTTTCGTTGATGTATCTAGATGGCATATTTCACTTCTAGTTATAGGTTATTCCAGTGCGTAAACGATAAAAGTTAAAATATCCAACTCTGTTGGCAACACCATTTCTGAAGACTGGCGAGTTAAGCGGCATTGTCTTCTTCGACACTCATGTTTCATCCGTACACTGAGAAAGAATGACACAACCTTCCCCTTGTATCTTGAACAAGAGTTCTCAACAGTGTCAAAAATTTCTGGATCATTTAATAACTTTTTTTTAACTGGCTTTGGGGTAAGGTCCATTCAGCCATCTCAAGACTGTAAATTCAATTACGACTAAACGAGCGTAAGGACAACGCAACACCCAGTCCCCGAACAGTGAAAATCTCTGACTCGTCCGGGAATCAAACTCGGGCTCTTTTCGCATAGCAGTCCCCCGCGCTGACCGTGCAACTACCGAGGCGGACAGTGTGTGAGTAATAATCTTCACGATTATTGTCGCCAGTTACGACGCTTGTTTATTCAGAAAGGTTAATGAAACTCATGGGAAGGACAACAACTTAGCATACCGAAAGGAGATTACGAAATCGATGCCGCCTTAGGTCGGATATTTGCTGCGCAGTCTTAACTATATCATAAACACAGCAAAGACTAACAGTGCCCTTGCGACTCAACATCTGTGTTACACGGTGCGAGTAATTGGCACCAGCGAAACAGTAAGCGATTGAAATAACACACGCCGGCTTGTAATTTACGCTAACGATAATACTGGGTATTTATGTACGACGCAAGCGCTATCTCCGACGTTAAGCGAGAAGCAGCAATCCCGTTTGCAATAGGCAGGCCCCGAACACCTGATGACGCTGCGGCCAGTTGCCCAGATCTTGCCGCAGATGGCGTATTGGTGTACCCGGGAACAAACTAGACAATTTAGAAGGGCAGGAAATTTCTTCGCAGTTGCGAATATGAACCACCATCGGTTGTATATTGGAATGACGACCGTGAAACTTTGTGGCGGGACCGCGATTCTAACCCGGATTTCCCGCTTTACGCAAGCGGTCACCTTAACCGCTTCGGCTATCCGTGCACGAATCACGGCCACATCCGAACATCCACATGTCATCGTCCATGTGTCCCGTCCAGGAAGGCCATACTTATTGAGAACCGAGGGCTTGGTATAGGGGAAATACAAAATTGCATCGTACTTCATAATAACACAGGCACTGCTACTTCGAATTTAGAAGAGATCTTGGAAAGAAGTCGGAGTTAGTACATGAAACTGGTGTGACAGTAGTATATGCCCACACGAGAGTACAGAGACTCACACTGAAACCTTATAAAACAATGATAGTACATTGACAAATGCAGATACTAAGATTCACTAGTTGCCCCGGAATTCGCCTGAACTGATGTTAGAAACCACGAAAAACCGAAATTGGGTGGCCGGACGTAGATGTGAATCCCGCTCCTTCACAATGCGAACCCAGTAGCCTTGGAACTTAACGCCTATATATTTAATCCATGTGACTGTTTCAAGCACCACACCTCTGCTGCTATTTTCGAACAATACAGGATTGTTTTCCGACTCATCTGCATTAACTTAGATTTTTCTAAGTTTAGAGCTATCGGTCACTTATCACACTACATACAAATACGGCCTAACTCATCCTGTATTATCCTACAGCCACTCAACGACGACATATTCTCGTATACTACAACGTCATTAGCAGTGATTCGCAGTTTGCTATCCACCTTATCCGTCACATCACTCTGTATACAGAGAACAAGGCAGTCCTATCACATTTCACGGGGCACTCCTGGCCGTAGGCGTACGGTACGTGCGTGGTGTCCTTCACCCATGGTTCGCAAGCTGAGCTTCCCACAAGCGATGCTTTCTAAATCCTTGCCGATTTGTGGACAGAACATTTCCTGTATCAAGGGATTTTATTATATTCGCTCTTAGAAAATGCTCAAGAATTCTGCTAAATAAAATGTCATGTGACTAGAGCCTCCCGTCGGGTAGACCGTTCGCCGGATGCAAGTCACTGCGGTGACTTGCGCGTCAATGGGGATGAAATGATGATGATTAGGACAACACAACACCCAGTCCCTGAGCGGGGAAAATCTCCGACTCAGCCGGGAATCGAACCCACACTGTTAGGATTCACATTCTGTCGCGCTGGCCACTTACCTACCTGAGGCGGACAGAGTTCTGCTGCAACCCGACGTTAAGAATATTACCCTCTAATTTTGCAGGCCCGTTCTTGTACCCTTCTTATATGCAGGAGTCACCTGCGTTTTTTCCAATTGCTTGGGGCTTCGCGGCAATATTTGAATCCGGTGCAGGCGTCATACTTACTAAATCGTCGTTGGGCGCTTCCAACTGTGTAAGTAAAATGATGTGATCCCCTGTTCGGACCAGTGCCAGCGAGATCGGTGAACATCTCTACCCAAAATGGTTTCACTGACCTTAGTCGTTACCTTTCCTTTCTTGGTTAAAAACTACGATATAATCGACCAAACTTCTAGAATGCTTCACAACTGGAAAAGGACAATATGAAATGTATGCCCATTCTAGTGTTCTCCATCACGTGGTTTTTTCACGTCACTTAACATGTTTCCATTGGCCGGTAATCCAGGTTTATAGCTCCTTCCATCGCCGAATCCTATTCTTTGCTTTCACCTCGCTTACGAGAAAAAACACCCCATCAGTTGAATAGTGGAAATGGAAAACGTTGTAAGTGCTTTTTTCTAAAAAAAAAAAAAACGCGTTTTTAGTGAAATTGTTTCTCGCTACTCTGTTGCATATCCCTAGACTTGCATGGTATTTGTGCCAAGCAGTTATTACCTCAGGAGTTCCGTCAGCGAAACCTACGAGCGCATTCCATGTAATTCCAATGCGCACTACTCAATTCTTTGATTTTAAAGATGCCGCTGAAACATTGTTTTGAATACAGGCGTGTAATATCTCCAAATGCAGTATGATCGAAGTTTCTCATACTTACCCATCTCAAATAGCTGTAAAAATTCTTACTCCGAAACAGAAGAATGTAAAAGTGTCAATGTATTGAAAAGAGGAAAGAAGATGGCTGATGTATGCCATGGTGTACTTCTCCTGAAAGACCAGCCATGTTTATCAGTTGCAAAATAGAAAGACCCGTTGACAATGTTGCCATTTCTTCCATAGCAGCGCAGTCAGTTATACAGTAAATTTCGCAACATCTAATCCTAAGAATGGAACTATGTAAGAAACAAAAGGCATTATTGAGAGATTTTTTCATGAATTTAATTTTGTTACTCTCATGCAAAAATGCAAAAGAAATGAGAAATACTTTTTATTGATAACAGTTCTGCTACTTAAATATTACTGCTGTATTCCTGAACTTGTATTATTACAAAAGAAAGGTAGTGCCTCTGTATTGCTGGCACTTGGAAGAAAAACGTTCTTACAGGCACTTAGAACCAGTCAGCTTCTTGGCGTGGCGCTTTCAACGTTCTTAATAAATTATTTATTTTCTAATTTGCCTCATTTTTTTCAGTGACGAGCTGGGTTACAGAACCTGTGGTATCAGAAAACCTTCTCGTTTTCTGAGTACAAATAAGTTACGTACAAAAAGAGATACATTGGTTTTTGTGTCTCCTGACAAACGCAAGATCTGACACTTACAACGTTTTCAGATTCTGCTCTGCAGTTAATATTTCATTTGTATAATTCGAGTCACGTTGTACTCGTCGATACTGTTTTCGTTCGACACATGTTGAACTTAGCAGCCACTTTTGTCAGACTTATATTTTTATTTCGCTTCTGTGTGTGCCACTAAGTTTAGTTTTTCTTATTAGATTTGTCCTGGAACGTAATTGAGTGTGACGGGTCCGAATAAAGGCACAGACATTGCGTACTGAGGAGGCACGGCAAGTCAAGTCAAGGGAATCTTCAACTCTCGTAAGAACAGGAGAATGATGTATGAGATGCAGATTTATTGTGCAAGTGGAGCTGTTATTGCATTCTTCTAAACTTGTACAATTACGTATAAGCATATCATCGACAAATTAATCACGTAAGGCTATTACAGAAATGGTAAACAGTCTCAAATGGCAAAGCTTTATGAACGACGTCGCCTTTACAGTGATAACTTAGGCCATAAATGTCAGGAGTGAAATATCAATTGGGTTTCTAAGACTATCATTCAGCCACCTGTTTGCTACTCATGTAGAAATTTAGTTGGCTTGCAGCACATTTAAAACATGTAGCATACGAAGTCACATGTAGGAAAATAGTTTACCTGAAGAATTTACATCGAAAAGTAGTTTCCTCCGTTGAGTGCTCAGTGATTCGTCAATTACAGATGGAGATTAAGTAGCTGATGTATTCGTCGATGAAGAACGATACGTTCTGTGGTTCACTTGGCATTTTCTGTTAGAAAGAGGCAACGTTCATGCATCAACTTCATTAAAATACTCGTCTACGACAACACTAAAACCGAGCGAGGTGGCGCAGTGGTAGCACACTGGACTCGCATTCGGGAGGACGACGGTTCAATCCCGTCTCCAACCAGCCTGATTTAGGTTTTCCGTGATTTCCCTAAAACGTTTCAGGCAAATGCCGCAATGGTTCCTTTGAAAGGGCACGGCCGATTTCCTTCCCAACCCTACCCTAGCCCGAGCTTGCGCTCCGTCTCTAAAGACCTCGTTGTCTACGGGACGTTAAACACTAACCTAACCTAACCTAACAACACTAAAATTACACTATTTGAAGATGCAACTAAAATGCAACGACGACCGTGTCATACGTGTCTCGTCGCCAGTTAATGTATAGTAAACGCATATGAAGCAAAGTATTTATTACCCAAATGTTGGTTAGAAAGACAAGTGCAGTCCCTTTAAGTACAGGTATGACCCTATGATTGTCCTAAGTGGGAGCCAGGGAAGCCAGATTTTCGTAACATCTGAAACGTACTGAACATTCATATTTAAAACCTACACACACACACACACACACACACACACACAGATAGATTTTTTGTCTTTTACTCAAACTTAACATTGAGTGCATGGAAGATTATTCTCGGGCCACACAAGATCAGCTCTTGACTTTGGTGGCATGACGGTGTATCAAACATTTTTATGATCCGTCTTTTCCTTTCTTCTTCAATTCCGTTGTTTATTTTTTAAACTACCATCCTCTCTTTCTCTCAAAATGTTAGACATTAACAATCTTGTTTGTATGGATATTACGTCTGTGAAACACTTGCCCTATGTTTGTTGCAAGCTTCTCCAGAAAAGTCCTCTTATTTTTACAGATAAATGCTTAATTTTTCTTCTTTTATGAAAAGACGTGTTACTGCATTGTTATTACAGCCATTCTCATGTCAGTAGTATGTCTCTCCCCAACCACTATGGTTTAAAAAATCCATCAAGCCAAGCCAAAATTAGTGATAGCGAAACTGTGTGCCATGCATGTTACTCTTAAGATAAAACTAAATAATTATTCTGCTTTTTGACGTGACTGTTTCAGTTGAGTAATGACTTAGCGTCCCATCAGTGACGGGGTCGTTAGAAATGGACCAAAAACCAGGACTGTACAAGGGTAGGGGATAAAATCGACTTGGCGTTTCAAGGATAGAGCTTAGCACCCGCCGTAAGCAATTTAGGGAAACCGTGGGAAATACAAATCTAGAGGATCGTATGGGATTAGAAACTCATTCCTCGTTAATGCGACACCAGTGTCGTAACCAGTGTTCCACCAACCTCGGAGGTTCCATTTAACAATAAATTATATCTGAATAAATGAAAATCAGACGGAACACTCAGTCATAGTGCAACTGCAAGATTCATAATTCAATTCCCCATTCGTTCGAATTTTTTTCCTCTGCCAAAATGTATCCCGCGTGACAGACAGTGGTTTGAGAATGTCAAAAGGGCCAATTTGAGCCTTGTTTAAGATTTTACGTTAACCTGCACTATCTGATCAAAAATATCCGGAGACCTATCAGTGGATATTAATATGGGGTGTGATCACAGTTCACAAAAATTTTCAATGTGGTGTTTGATTGTGGGAGAATGGCAACCCATTCTTCCCAAGAGGCCGAAACCAGAAAATGTAGTGATGTTGGATGCTGGAGTCTGCAGCGAAGACGACGTTCTACATGATCCCAAAAGTGTTCCTTTGGGTCACATTGGTACTCTGGGTAAGTCAGTCCATTTCAGCAATGTTATTGTCCAGAAACCATTGCCTCACAGATTCTGCTTAATGATAGGCTTCAGCATATAGCGTTTTCGTAAACTCAGCAAGGGGACCACACCCAAACCACGATAAACACACAGTTATACCACCTCCTCAGCATTTCACTGTTGGCACTACACACGATGGCAGGTCATATTCTCCAGGTATTCGCCAAACCCAGACGCTAGGATTTCCTTAGCATACGCTACTGGCCATTAAAATTGCTACACCACGAAGATGACGCGCTACAGACGCGAAATTTAGCCGACAGAAGCAATATGCTGTGATATGCAAATGATTAGCTTTTCAGACCATTCACACAAGGTTGGCACCGGTGGCGACACCTACAATATGGTGACGTGAGGAAAGTTTCCAAACGATTTCTCATACACAAACAGCAGTTGACCGGCGTTGCCTCGTGAAACGTTGTTGTGATGCCTCGAGTAAGGAGGAGAAATGCGTACCATCACGTTTCCGACTTTGACAAATGTCGGATTGTAGCCTATCCGAATGGCTATAACGGGTCGTGCAGCCACGTCTCGATCCCTGAGTCAACAGATGGGGACGTTTGCAAGGCAACAACCATCTGCACGAACAGTTCGACGACGTTTGCAGCAGCATGGACTATCAGCTCGGAGACCACGGGTGCGGTTACCCTTGACGCTGCATCACAGACAGGAGCGCCTGCGATGGTGTATTCAACGACGAACCTGGGTGCACGAATGGCAAAACGTCATTTTTTTGGATGAATCCAGGTTCTATTTACAGCATCATGATGGTCGCATACGCGTTTGGCGACATCGCTGTGAATGCACATTGGAAGCGTGTATTCGTCATCGCCATACTGGCGTATCATCCGGCGTGGTGGTATGGGGTGCCATTGGTTACGTGTTTCGTCACCCCTTGTTCGCGCTGACGGCACTTTTAACATTGAACGTTACACTTCAGATGTGTTACGACCCGTGGCTCTGCCCTTCATTCGATTCCTGCGAAAACTTACATTTCAGCAGGATAATGCACGACCGCATGTTGCAGGTCCTGCACGGACCTTTCTGGATACAGAAAATGTTCGACTGCTGCCCTGGCCAGCACATTCTTGAGATCTCTCACCAATTGAAAACGTCTGGTCAATGGCTGCCGAGCAACTGGCTCGTCAGAATACGCCAGTCGTGTTGAAGCTGAATGGGCAGCTGTACCTGTATTCGCCATCCAAGCTCTGTTTGACTCAATGCCCAGGCGTATCAAGGCCATTATTATGGCCAGAGGTGGTTGTTCTGGGTAGTGATTTCTCAGGATCTATGCACCCAAATTGCGTGAAAATGTAATCACATGTCAGTTATAGTATAATATATTTGTGCAATGAATACCCGTTTATCATCTGCATTTCTTCTTGGTGTAGCAATTTTAATGGCCAGTAGTGTATAACGTGATTCATCACTGCTGCTCGCTCGTTCCCAGTCATCCACTGTTCGTGATCTCGTTCTACACTACCTCAAGCGTCGTGGGCATCGACTACAGAAATGCATGGCTAATGAGGAGCTACACGCCCATTGTATCCCGTTCTTATTAACTGCCTACGCACAGTCATTGTGCTAGCTGGATTCCTGGTACCACTTTGCAACTGACGAGAGATTGCTTTCGCTAATATTATGTAATTTCTAAGAACCATCTTCCGCAATGCTCGACGGTCCCAGCCCGTCAGTCGACAAGGTCTGCCTAGTCTTGGTTTAGTTGTGGTTGTTCCCTCGCGTATCCACTTCACAATCACATCACCAACAGTCGACTTGGGTGGCTTTAGAAGGTTTGAAATGTCCCTGATGGATCTGTTACTCGGGTGACATTCTACGCCAAGTTCACGTTTGAAGACACTGAAGCTTCCTGACCGACCCATTCTGCTATTACTGCTTATCTACTGACAACACAGTACTCCTCACCTCTGTTTACACTGGCGGGTCCAGCTCTCATGACATCTAGTGGTCAGTTGCGCATCACTTAGTGGAACCTTAAGGAATTCAGCCAGTCTTGACCGCATTAGCGCTGGCGTCTGGAATATGCCGCGTCCTTTACCACCTTAAGGCCTTTTACTTCACTGGTGATGACAGTTGCAGTTTGGGCTGGTGATGCTGTTTCACTTGCAAGATTTTTTTGCGTCTGCGCAGTCTCTAGGTTGTTTGTATTGTTACATTTCCTGTGTATGCCACTTGTTGATGAGGATGTGTATTTCTAGCGATTATCAGGGTTCTTTCTGTTGAATCTACATCTACGTGATTACTCTACTATTCACAATAAAGAGTCTGGCAGAGGGTTCAATGACAAACCTTCAAGCTTTCTCTCTACCGTTCCACTCTCGAACGACACGCCGGAAAAACGAGCACTTAAATTTTTCTCTGCCAGCCCTGATTTCCCTTATTTTATCGCGATGATCATTTCTTCCTTTGTAGGTGGGTGGCAACAGAATGTTTTCACAATCGGAGGAGGAAACTGGTGATTGAAATTTCATGAGAAGATCCCGTCGCAACGAAAAACGGCTTTATTTTAAAGATTGCCACTCCAGTTCACGTATCATGTCTGTGACACTATCTCCTCTATTTCGCGATAATACAAAACGAGCTGCCCTTCTTTGTACTTTTTCGATGTCATCCGTCAGTCCCACTTGATGCGGATCCCACACCGCACAGCAATACTCCAGAATAGGGCGGTCAAGCGTGGTGTAAGCAGTCTGTTTAGTAGACCTGTTGCACCTTCTAAGTGTTCAGACAATGAATCGCAGTCTTTAGTTTGCTCTACCTACAGTATTATCTATGTGATCGTTCCAATTTAGGTTATTTGTAATTGTAATCCCTAAGTATTTAGCTGAATTTACAGCCTTCAGATTTGTGTAATCGAAATTTAGCTGATTTCTTTTAGCACTCATGTGAATAACTTTACACGTTTCTTTATTCAGGGTCAATTGACACTTTTCGCACTATACAGATATCTAAATCGTTTTGCACGTCGTTTTGATCATCTGATGACTTTACAAGACGGAAAATGACAGCATCATCTGCAAACAATCTAAGACGGCTACTCAGATTGTCTCCTATGTCGTTAATATAGATCAGGAACAATAGAGAGCCTATAACACTTCCTTGGGGAACGCCGGATATTACTTCTGTTTTACTCGATGACTTTCCGTCAATTACTACGAACTGTGACCTTTCTGACAGGAAATCACGAATCTAGTCGCACAAGGATTCTCCGTTTGGTTAGAAGACGCTTGTGAGGAACGGCGTCGAAAGCCTTCTGGAAGTCTAAAAATATGGAATCAATTTGACATCCCCTGTCGATAGCGCTTATTACTTCATGAGTATAAAGAGCTAGCTGTGTTTCAAAAGAGCGATATTTTCTGAATCCGTGCTGACTATGTGTCAATAAATCGTTTTCTTCGAGGTATTTCATAACGTTCGAATACAGTATATGTTCGAAAACCCTACTGCAAATCGACGCTAGTGACACAGGCCTGTAATTCAGCGGATTACTCCTACTTCCCTTTTTGAGTATTGGGGTGACTCGAGCAATTTTCCAGTCTTTAGGTACGGATCTTTCTCTGAGCGAGTGGTTGTATATAATTGTTAAATATGGAGCTATTTTATCAGCATACTCTGAGAGGAACCTGACTGGTATACAATCTGGACCAAGGCCATGTCTTTATTAAGTGATTTAAGCTTCTTTGTTGCACCGATGATATCTACTTCTATGTTTCTCATCTTGGCAGTTTTTCGTGATTGGAATTCAGGAATATTTACTCGTCTTCTTTGGTGAAGGAGTTTCGGAAAACCGTGTTTAATAAGTCTGCTTTAGTGCCACTGTCATCAGTGACTTCACCGTTGATATCGCGCTGTGAAGGTGTGCTTTATGTACGACCAGAATCTCTTTGGGTTTTCTGCCAGATTTCGAGACAGAATTTCGTTGTGGAAATTATTAAAAGCATCTCGGAATGAAGTAAGGGCTATATTTCGAACTTCTGTAAAACTTTGCCAATCTTGGTGATTTTGCGTTCTTTCAAATTTGGCATGCTGTTTTCGTTGCTTCTGCAACAACGATCTGACCAGTTTTGTGTAGTGGATTGTTTTATTTTTTGTTTAAAATTTGTGATTCCAGTTTCGTATTGCTATAGCGGTCGCAGACTGTGCCTTGTTCGTGGCGAGGTGCGGTTTGGGTCAGGCAATTGGTTTCATCCATCGGACGGTATTGTAAAGCGAACCTCTGATCTGCCTAAGGATGGGGCTGACTGTCACGGATGGCTGTTTCCATTTATCTTTTATTAATTAGGTAGAACTAAAGAGACTGTGTATGTAGTGTACAGTCATTAGCGTTGAGAAATAAATGAAAAGTATTATACTAGCTTGTCACATTATGAAATCATTTCTTTGCAAGAATGTTTAAACGAAACAGTACTGTACCCTAAGGATAAACCTACGAGATTGAGCTGTATTTAACAGACTGACCCTGTACTCAGGAGAGTGGATGCTCCACTGTTCAACTGGCCATCCTGATTTAGGTTTTGTCATGGTTTTTCCTAAATTACTTCAGGCAAATGTCGGAATAATTCTTACTTTAAGACCATGGCTGACTACCTGTCCCATCGTTGTTAATCTAGGCCAGTAGTATGTAAATGCCTGTATATGTGAATTATGTTACTCTTGTTGTTCTTAAACTGTAATACCTTGACATGTCGAATGTCATCTATGGATGAATAAAACTACTACTACCACTACTACTACTGCTACTACTACAACTTCTGCTACTGCTAATGCTGTTGGCCACTGGGATGACGGAACGAGGTGGCGCAGTGGTTAGCACACTGGACTCGCATTCGCTAGGACGACGGTTCAAGTCCCCGTCTGGCCATTCAGATTTAGGTTTTCCGTGATTTCACTGAATCGCCCCAGGCAAATGCCGGGATGGTTGCTCTGAAAGCACACGGTCGGTTTCCTTCCCCATCCTTAACAAACTTTCCGAGCGTGTGCTTCGTCTCTAATGGCCTCGTTTTCGACGATTTGGTCGACATTGTCGTTTGCTAGTGAGTTTGAACGTTGTGTATCACTCTTGCTTAGTTGCCTGTGTCGAGAAGATGGTATAAATCTAATAAAAAAAAAACTTAAACCTCAACGTGAACTGGATGCCGATGGGATGGGTGGTTCTAGACGAAAAAGTGTGGTACCTGACCTACTTAGTTTGTAAGAAACTGTTCACGTACACGGAACTCTGCCTGAGGAGAAATGCATTTCGTTACCTACTCTTAGTTATTCCGAGCAACCTTACAAGTAATGTTTCAAAACTGCTAGAAGTTTGGATAAATAAGATAAATGTCGTGTGACAAGTGCCTCCCATAGGGTAGACCTTTCACCGGGTGCAAGTATTTCGATTTGACGCCAGAAGTTTGGATGGAGTGCCAGAGATCATTACTACACACCTACCTAAAGAGTTCTGGAGTGGAATACTCCTAATCAGACAGAAAAAAATTAAAAGTACAAAATAATAACGGGGCTCCATCGCGTTAGAATCAGACATGAAAGTTTTACCTTAGGCTTAGAGTAATGTTTTACAGTGGTTGCTATAAAGGTCAGGGACGCTTTTACTTCAAGTGGAAGAGTAATGTTTTACAGTGGTTGCTATAAAGGGCAGGGACGCTAATACTTCCAGTGGAGTACAGTACACGACTCACTCCAAACCATGTTTTTGTTTTCCAATTTTATGAGATTTTAAGACACTATCACGTTTCGTAAGATTGCCCTAAGTAGGACATGCCATGCTTAAGGCACTGGAGCATACCAGAAACGGTCGAAGACTGAAACTCGTCAGCTAATGCGATTTCAGAAGTACTGTGTAGTGCATTCAGCAAGCAAATCGTGCGTAATGTGCAAGACGCCCTTTATCAGTTGCATTAGCAAGTAAAGGTACAGGGCATTTGACGAGCTTCTTTCAGTGTTAAGATACAAGGGAACGAAACAGAGGATAAAGCAGCAAATGAATTTAGCTGGAAGCTGACCACGACGCTGTGTTCTTTGCCCCTGCACGCAAATAAGACTTTTGTTAAGACAGAGAGCAATGTACCAATGGGAGAACACGGAGCTGTATTTCAGCAAAATATCCCTCCATACTTGAACCCCACGACAAGAAGAAAGGCTCGCTCCTCTCAGCAGCGAAGAAGAGATCAAGTTTCCTTGAAATTACTGCAACCAGTACCCTTTTCAGTCTGTTCTTCAATTCTTTTAATGTCCCATTGCCGGTTTCGAATCGCTTGGCGATTCATCATCACATGGTACAAATTTATTGTTTGTCTGCAGCAGTGTGGGAGTCGTCTAGCTGTGGCAAGATGTATAAACGAAACATTTAAGCACTGAATGTGGCGAGAATTATTCACATTATGCGACAGATTTTGTTGCTGAACTTACAGTGCTTACATGTTTGGTGTACACCAACATCTAGCCAGTGGGTAGTAGTAACTGTACGTAAAGCAACGAAATCTACCACATAATGTGAATAATTCTCGCCACACTCAGTGCTTACATGTTTCGTCTATACACCTTGCCACAGCTACACGACTCCCACTCTGCTGCAGACAAACAATAAATATGTACCATCTGATGATGAATCGCTAGGCGGTTCGAAACCGGTAATGGGACAATAAAAGAAATGAACAAAATCGAAAGGCGATTGGTTGCAGTAATTTCAAGAAACCATTATTCTCACAGTAGCAATTTTCGTCATCCCTAATGGATAAAAGTATTAGAGATGGGTTGTTTTGAAATCAGCCTAATGCAACCACAATTACTTTATTTTTGAATTTACCCAGACATGTTTCGACACCTATGTGTCATCTTCTGTGGGTCAAATTTTTATTTCTGTAAAGTACAATATCAAATTTATAAAACATTAGCTGTTGTAAGCCTAAGAATTACAATAGGTGCAATTTGCTTTGTTTTGTTTAGACGCTCACCTTAAAATTACATCGCAAAATGAACTGCATTATTATACACTGGTTTTATGCTCTTTTTCGTCGCTTTGTTTGACAGCATGTCATCTGCAAACTAGCCATGAAGAAAATTAAAGCGTATTTATGAAGAACTATTCTTCATAAATACACATTGATTTTCCTTATAGCTAGTTTTCAGATGACATGCTGTCAAAAAAAGCGACGAAAAAGAGCACAAAAACCGGTGTATAATAATGCAGTTCATTTAGTGATGTAATTCATTTAGCTACAATATAGCAGGTCAGCAACTGGAAGCAGTTAATTCCATAAATCATCTGGAAGTAGGCATTAGGAGTGATTTAAAATGGAATGATCATATAAAGTTGATCGTCGGTAAAGCGGATGCCAGACTGAGATTCATTGGAAGAATTCTAAGGAAATGCAATCCGAAAACAAAGGAAGTAGGTTACAGTACACTTGTTCGCCCACTGCTTGTATATTGCTCACCAGTGTGGAATCCGTACCAAATAGGGTTGATAGAAGAGATAGAGAGGATCCAACGGAGAGCAGCACGATTCGTTACAGGATCATTTAGTAATCGCGAAAGCGTTATGGAGATGACAAACTCCAGTGTAAGACTCTGCAGGAGAGACGCTCAGTAGCTCGGTACGGGCTTTTGTTGAAGTTTCGAGAACATATCCTCACCGAGAAGTCAAGCAGTATATTGCTCCCTCCTACGTACATCTCGCGAAGAGACCATGAGGATAAAATCAGAGAGATTAAAGCCCACACAGAGGCATACCGACAATCTTTCTTTCCACGAACAATACGAAACTGTAATAGAAGGGAGAACCGATAGAGGTACTCAGGGTACCCTCCGCCACACACGGTCAGGTGGCTTGCGGAGTATGGATGTAGATATAATTTTAAGGTGAGCGTCTCAACAAAACAAAGCAAATTGCACCTATTGTAATTCTTAGGTCTACAACAGATACTTTATTACAAATTAGATATTGTACTTTACAGAAATAAAAATTTGACCCACAGAAGATGACACATAGGTGTCGAAACAGGTCTGGTAAAAAAAAAAAAATATGTTTGTATAAGGCTGATTTCAAAACAAACCAGTTTTAAATTGCAAACACGGAAGAACGTCAAGAGGAGCTTCAATCCGTAATAAAATGACTATTAGAGATGAAGTTTATCCTTCACGTTTCCGTAATGACCACACTCCTTTATGTAATCGTTTACTGTTTCGTCGTGAGGACCCTCCCGTTTGTATTTTTTTGACGTATTGGTTTCGGTAAAACACACATTTTAACTTATTGTATTTTATAATCTGAAAGAGAATTACCATAATACGAACGCGTAGGCAGATTTAAACCCTGGATGGAGGAACAGATAATTTGGTAATTCAGGAAAGTGCACGGGAGGAAAAAAATTTAGAAGTAGGCCAAGGCTCGAACACGGTATGTCGAAGTGGCTGTAGGCTCCATTAGTCATGTAGAGATGAAGGGCCTAGTACATAGTGTGAAGAGCAGCATCAGA
This sequence comes from Schistocerca gregaria, assembly GCF_023897955.1. NCBI lineage: Eukaryota > Metazoa > Arthropoda > Insecta > Orthoptera > Acrididae > Schistocerca > Schistocerca gregaria. The sequence continues at coordinate 756,462,542 of NC_064931.1, forward strand.
CCGGCCTTCTGACTGACGAGCATAACAACAACAAGTGTGCATTGTTGACAAGGCGGTGGGGGACAGGTGAGGCGCAGACAGCGCGCCCGGCCGGCCCGGCTCGGGCTGTGGGCTGCTGGCGGGGCCGGAGTTGAACGACCGCAGCAGCTGTGCAGGTGCCGCCTCCAGCCTCTGCCGCAGGCGCCGCCGCCCAGTCATCGCGATAGCCACGCGTCTCATTAACATTACGTCTCCCTTCCTTTTTGTAGGTCATAGCTCAGAAAAATACACCGAAGCCCAAAGAATCTGGTAAGGCATGCATTTTCAAATACAGAAATATGTAAACATGCAGAATACAGCGCTGCTGTCGACAACGCATATGCAGGGTGTTACAAAAAGGTACGGCCAAACTTTCAGGAAACATTCCTCACACACAAATAAAGAAAAGATGTTATGTGGACATGTGTCCAGAAACGCTTAATTTCCATTTTAGAGCTCATTTTATTTTCGTCAGTATTTACTGTACTTCCTCGATTCACCGCCAGTTGTCCAAATTGAAGGAAGGCAATGTTGACTTCGGTGCTTGTGTTGACATACGACTCATTGCTCTACAGTACTAGCATCAAGCACATCAGTACGTAGCATCAACAGGTTAGTGTTCATCACGGACGTGGTTTTGCAGTCAGTGCAATGTTTACAAATGCGGAGTTGGCAGATGCCCATTTGATGTATGGATTAGAACGGGGCAATAGCCGTGGCGCGGTACGTTTGAATCGAGACAGATTTCCAGAACGAAGGTGTCCCGACAGGAAGACGTTCGAAGCAATTGATCGGCGTCTTAGGGAGCACGGAACATTCCAGCCTATGACTCGCGACTGGGGAAGACCTAGAACGACGAGGACACCTGCAATGGACGAGGCAATTCTTCGTGCAGTTGACGATAACCCTAATGTCAGCGTCAGAGAAGTTGCTGCTGTACAAGGTAACGTTGACCACGTCACTGTATGGAGAGTGCTACGGGAGAACCAGTTGTTTCCGTACCATGTACAGCGTGTGCAGGCACTATCAGCAGCTGATTGGTCTCCACGGGTACACTTCTGCGAATGGTTCATCCAACAATGTGTCAATCCTCATTTCAGTAACCGATGGATTGGTAGAGGCGGACCAATTCCATGGCCTCCACGCTGTCCTGACCTCAACCCTCTTGACTTTCATTTATGGGGGCATTTGCAAGCTGTTTTCTACGCAACCCCGGTACCAAATGTAGAGACTCTTCGTGCTCGTATTGTGGACGGCTTTGATACAATACGCTATTCTCCAGGGCTGCATCAGCGCATCAGGAATTCCATGCGACGGAGGGTGGATGCATTTATCCTCGCTAACGGAGGACATTTTGAACATTTCCTGTAACAAAGTATTTGACGTCACGCTGGTATGTTCTGTTGCTGTGTGTTTCCATTCCATGATTAATGTGATTTGAAGAGAAGTAATAAAATGAGCTCTAACATGGAAAGTAAGCGTTTCCAGACAAGTGTCCACATAACATATTTTCTTTCTTTGTGTGTGAGGAATGTTTCCTGAAAGTTTGGCCGTACCTTTTTGTAACACCCTGTATAATACAAGTGTCTGGCGCAATTGTTAGATCGGCTGCTGCTACTAAAATGACAGATTATCAAGATTTATGTAAGTTTGAGCGTGTTGTTATTGTCGGCGCACAAGCTATGAGACGCAGCATCTCCGAGATAGCGATGAAGAGTGGATTTTCCCGTACGACCATTTCACGGGTATAGAATATCAGGAATCGGGTAAAACATCAAATCTTCGACATCACTCCGGCCGGAAAAACATCCCGCAAGGACTGGACCATCGACAACTGAAGAGAATCGTTCAACGTGCAACCCTTGCGCAAATTTCTGCAGGTTTCAATGCTGGGCCATCAACAAGCGTCAGCGTGCGAACCATTCAATGAAACTTCGTCGATATGGGCTTTCGGAGCCGAAGGCTCACTCGTGTACCCTTTATGACCGCTCGACGCAAAACTTTACATCTCGCATGAGCCCGTCAGCACCGACGTTGGACTGTTGACGACTGGAAACATGTTGCTAGGTCAGATGAATCTCGTTTCAAATTGTATCGAGCGGATGGACGTGTACGGGTATGGAGACAACCTCATGAATCCATGGACCGTACATGTCAACAGGGGACTGCTCAAGCTGGTTGAGGCTCTCTAATGGTGTGGGACGTGTGATCTTGGGGTGATATGGGACTCCTGATACGTCTAGACACGACTCTGACAGGTGACACGTGCGTAAACATCCTGTCTGATCACCTGCATCCATTCATATTCATTGTGCATTCCGATGGACCTGGGCATTTCCAGCAGGACAGTGCGTCACCCCACATGTCCAGAATTGCACAAAGTGGCTGCAAGAACACTCTTCTGAGTTTAAACACTTCTGGTTCCACCGAACTTCCCAGAAATGAACGTTATTGAGTATACCTGGGATGCCTTGCAACGTGCTGTTCAGAGGAGATCTCCACCTCCTGGGACTCTCACGGATTTACGTACAGTCGTGCAGGATTCCTGGTATCACTTCCCTCCGGCACTACTTCAGACATTAGTCGAGTCCATACCACGTCGTATTGCGGCACTTGTGTGTGCTCGCGGGGCCCTACACGATATAAGGCAGGTGTACCAGTTTCTTTGGCTCTTCAGTGTATTAAGATTTGGCGATGACATTGTAATTCTCTCAGAGCAGTTGTAAGATCAGTTGATCAGCATGGGTAGCGTACCGAAAACAAATCATAAGCTGAACATGAAAAAGTAGAATAATGGTAGCGAAGTGTAAACGAATTGAGTCAGGTGATGCTGAGGATATTAAATTACGAATTGGGATACGGAGAGTAGTAGGCGACGTTTGCTATTTGGGCAGCAATATAACTGACGAAGGCAGAAGTAAGGACGATATAAAATTTAGACCGATAGTAGCGGAAAAGGTTTTTCTGAATAAGAGAAATATGACGACAGTTAACCTAAATTTAAGTAAAAAAGTAATGGAAGATTAGGATGGAAAAATATTAACGTTGAATTCACGCTGACGACGGGATCATTGGAAACGGTGCACACCCTCGGCATGGGCATGTATGGGGACTGCAGTCGTGCGCATTCTTTTCAAATTCACGACAACTGCTTTAAACAATTTACGAATAACACGCGAAACCTAAATCTGGATGCCCAGATGAGAATTCGTACCGACGTCCTCCACGAGGCAGTGCAGTGTAACTATTTTAAAACATAAAAAGCTTCTCGTTTCAGAATCTTTTTGCTAGCGGTAACTAAATTTCCGTTATTTCTCCAGCACCGCTACCGTGGCACCTAGCTGCACGCGGTGCAGATAATGTTCCTATAGTAGAGTCATCCGGTGGTGTACATGCAATGGCTTGTAAATTAATTAATGACCCAGAAAATAAATCGTTTGGAAATTTAAAAAAAAGCGAATGGTCTCATTTTATACCCTCATAAGTCACCATTGGAATTTAACTGTTATCTCGGTAGCGTCCACCAACGAAGGTGGATAGCGATCAACAAAACGACAATCCTCACTTCGACATTACCATCTCTCTTGCTGGTTTTACATAGTATGTGCACACTGTCTCGCCTAGGTATTGGCCATGGTGACGCATTCACCACGCGGAGACAGTTTCTGTTTGTGACTCGCTCTTGAAAGTTTTATAGAGACTGGGCACTATCGCTCTCGCTTGTTTGTGTAACACTTGGCGTGCTCTCTTTCTATCACCCATAACGAACATTGCGATAACCAGATATGTGTCAAAACACGGACACTAGCGTAGAAACTGAGGCAAAATTTTCAACGGAAACTTGGAAACGCACTAGGCAAACAGAAATGGCAGGGTGTGGCTACTGAATGGCGTGTCACATGGAACAATCTCTTGCTGCAGCAGGTCTAACTGAGGCAGCACAGTCGCTAAGATACTGGACTCGAATTCGGTTCAGGTCCCAATCCCACCATCCAGATTTTGGTTTTACGTGGTTCCCTTAAATTACTTAAGAGGTGGCGCAGTGGCTAGCACACTGGACTCGCATTCGGGAGGACGACGGTTCAAACTCCCGTCCGCCCATCCAAATTTAGATTTCCCCTGATTTCGCTATGCCGGGAAGGTTTCTCTGAAAGGGTACGCCAGATTTCCTTCCTTATCCTTGGACATATTCAGAGTTTGTGCTCCGTCTCTAATGACCTCGATGTTGACGGGACGTTAAACCCAATCTTCCTTCCTTCTTTTAAATCGCTTGAGGCAAGTGTCGGGAGAGTTCATCTTAAGGACACAGTCGAATTCCTTTCAAATTCGAGCTTGTCAACCTCTTCATAGTTAATCCCTAATCTTCCTTCTTATTCCCGCCAAATTCGCCCCACCTTTATACCTTGACTGTTGGCGTAAATATTTGCCTCGCCGGAAACACTACACTGGATAATAATATAGTAGCCCTCTTCCGGAGGAACCAAGTACACATTTACGGATGGAAGGAAGACTGGGTATATCGTCCCGTCGACATCGAGATCATTAGAGACGGAGCACAAGCTCGGATTGTGTAATGTATAGGGAAGAAAATGGAGGGTGCCCTTTCAAAGGAACCATCCTGGCATTTGCCTGGAGCGATTGACAGAAATCGCGGAAAACCTAAATCTGGATGGTCAGACATGGGTTTGAACCATTGTCCCCCCGAATGCGAGTCCAGTGTGCTAAACACTGCGCTACCTCGCTCGGTTACATATTTACAATGAGATGTTAACGTTGCAACTCAAATGGATAAAATTCGTTCTGCAGAATAGGGTGAGTGGTCCGCCAATTGACTTTCGAGGAGTGGAGCGCACCTCATCAGGCACTGCTTCCCCAGCGTGTTTTTTTTTTTTTAAATTTTTTTTCTTTGTTTCATGGAAAATCCATTTTACCAGATACGATTACACTGGTGACAAAAGACATGGGATAGCGATATGCAGGTATACAGATGACGGTAGTATCACGTACACAACGTATAAAAGGAGAGTGCATTGGCGGAACTGTCATTTGTACTCAGGCGATTCATGCGAAAAGGTTTCCGACATGACTATTGACCCACGACAGGAAGTAACTGACTTTGATCGCGAAATGGTAGACGCATGGGACATTCCACTTCGGAAATCGTTAGGAAATTCAATGTTCCTAGATCCACAGTGCCAACAGTGTGTCGAGAATACCAAATTTCAGACGTTACGTCTCCCACGGATAGCGCAGTGGTCGACGCCCTTCACTTAACGATCGAGAGCAGCGATATTTGCATAGTGTTTTCAGTGCTAACAGACAAGTAACACTGCACGGAATAACAGCAAAAATCAATATGGGACTACGACGAACGTATTCTTGAGGACAGTTGGCGAAATTTGGCGTTAGTGCGCTATGGCAGCAGACAACCTTTGCTAACAGCAAGACATCGTCTGCAGCACCTCTACTGGGCTTGTGACCATAGCGGTTGGATCCTAGACGACTGGAAAACCTTGGCCTGGTCAGATGAGTCCCGGTTTCAGTTGGTAAGAGCTGATGGTAGCGTTTCAGTGTGGCGCAGACCCCACGAAGCTATGGAACCAAGTAAAAAAAAAAAAATGGTTCAAATGGCTCTGAGCACTATGGGACTTAACATCTGTGGTCATCAGTCCCCTAGAACTTAGAACTACTTAAACCTAACTAACCTAAGGACATCACACACATCCATGCCCGAGGCAGGATTCGAACCTGCGGCCGTAGCAGTCGCGCGGTTTCTGACTGAGCGCCTAGAACCGCTAGACCATCGCGGCCGGCTTAACCAAGTTATCAACAAGGCGCTATGCAATTAGGTGGTGCCTCCATAATGTTGTGGGCTGTGTTTACATTGAGTGGACTGGGCCCTCTGGTCCAACTGAACCGAGTATTGACTAGAAGTGTTTATGTTCGACTTCTTGGAGACCATTTGCAGCCATTCATGGACTTTGTGTTCCCAAAAAACGATGGATTTTTATGGATGGCACTGCGCCATGCCACCGGGCAACAATTGTTCGAGATTTGTTTGAAGAACATTCTGGACAATTCGAGCGAATGATCTGGTCACCCATACCACCTGACATGAACCTCATCGAACGTTCATGGGACATAATCGAAAGGTCATTTTGTGCACAAAATACTGCACCGGCAACAATTTCGTGATTATGGGTGGTTATGTGGGCAGCTTGGCTAAATATCTCTGCAGGGGACTTCCAACAACTTGTTGAGTCCATGCCATGTCGAGTTGCTGCACTGCCGGGCAAAAGGAGGTCCAGCACGGTGATAGATATTTCATGACTTTCATCACCTCAATGTATGTTACATAACTGATGCAAACAAGATATTTGTTTGACTTCGTTACAAAATATAAAATATAATAGTACTGGATAATTAGTCGACGAAGTACACTGAAAAAAAAATGGAAGTGAGCGACGTCATTGGCCGGGAGGCCCCCTATGGGGCAGGTCCGGCCGCCTTGGTGCAGGTCTTATTACATTCGACGCCACATTGGGCGACCTGCGCGCCGGATGGGGATGAAATGGTGGTGAAGACAACACAAAACCCAGTCCCTGAGCGGAGAAAATCCACGACCCAGTCGGAAATCGTAAGACACCCGTTTAAGTTCGTTGTTGATCGATTAACTCAGTTTTTTATTACAGAGGACAGCTAACCCTCTAGCCGAACACGTTAAGCTACCGGCCGCCTAACCATTCAGCTATCGGGGCGGGCGACGAAGTTCATTAGTCGGACAGCACTACCACAAAAAATAGCAAATTTAGTATAAAATTCAAATATATGAAGGCGCGCTGAAAAGTAATGTTTTAGAATGTTTTATGCAGAAACTTGTAAACATTTTTAAATAAAATAATCATTATTAACGTTCTGTATCTTTATTCTTCACGTCTACATAGTTATTTCTCAGCATTGGCACCCTGCCGATGAACACATTTCTGTCAGCGAGAGACCAATTTGTTCGTAGCACCACTGTAGAATGATTCACTCTGTTGACGCAGCTACAATCTCAACATTGCCTGCAACGCTTCATCACTGTGAAAGTGAAGTCCTCGAAGGT